>NW_027283296.1:70000-72524 GCF_046629955.1 Centroberyx affinis | reverse complement strand
CTGACTTTAAACGCTGAATTAAACCATTATCATCCCTTTTCTGTTTCACTGGTGGCTAATTCGCTGCACTTTAGAGGGGATAGTAGCTGATTTCTTATTTGACATTTTCTCAATCAGCGGCGAAAATGCTCCGCTGGTTTATGATGCATGGGGATATTGATAAGCCTCTTGCATAAATCAATGTGTGTTATTTAGAAGTAGTATTGAGCGTAGGAAAGCAAGTGGTGGTGTAAATTCCTCTAAAACCAGTTTGAGAGTGAAAGCTGAGGGCCACAGAGAGGTTAGACAACCCAGCTGCTGCCTTCTCTTTGCTGTCAGTTCAACTAAAAAACAAGATTTAACCTCTCTGTCTGTCTGTCTGCCTGTCTAACTAATTACATTTCTCTTGTATAACACATTATGGACCCACAGAGAGAGAGTTAAATTGATGTAAAATTGTAGATATTAACACACACTCACTTACTGTACTGCTTTGATAACAAGTTTCTTTCCTGCCGTGCCAATAAAGCATATTTGAATTGGAAAAATGGAATTAAAGCATATTTGAATTGGAAAAATGGAATTTGAGAGAGACAGATTCACATAACTAATCTAAATTTTGTAACTTTTATATGTTATTAAGGATATTGCTGATAGTACAAACCAAATAATTCACCATCTGAGTATGATTTGAATGCAAGAACAGACATTTTGTACACTGCTTTGGCGATACTGCCTCTGATAAGCAGTCACGATGGCAGGGTAACTGAGTTAAACCGGTAGAGAGCGAGAACGAGCGAGAGAGCTTGAGGTTGTTCAAACAGCAGGGTAATGGTTTGTTTAGTGCTGGCGGTGTGTTTGAGGAACACTGACTGAGAGATATAGACAGAGAAAGAGAGGCAGAGTGTGCTAACTCCAGGTTAATGGTTGGTTCGGTGCGGCCTGTGTGTTTAACACCGTCATATGAACAGCGTGAGGTCGACTCCCCGCCTCTTTATCTGTGAAATAATGAGGTTTTTATTAACTGAGACAAACAGACAGAGGAGGGCCCGGTCTTTCCATCCCTCTTATCTCTTCCTCCTTACATAACTCACTCTCCCTTTTCTTTCTTTAATAATAACAACGACAGCAGGCAGTCCACTCCCATTAGCATTATTGGCTATGGATCGGTCTCCTCCTGTTCTGTCGGTCTGTGACATTTCAGACAGCGCTGATTGGATTTTGATGCGACTCGGGGAAACGATGCGTCTCACCCACTGTGTTGCAGCATTTTAAAAAATTACACTTATTGGCCAAAGGAGCGGCGTTATAATTACAGGTCAAAACAAGGTGACTAGAAGCAACTTTTGCGGTCCGGAGGGTATCAATATTGCGTTTGTTGTGGCGTGGCTGATATGCTGCTGTACTGACTGTTAGTGTCTATTACTGACACGGTTTACTACTAGCTGACTGATGTTTTGTTTTGGGGTTTTTTTGTGTGTTTGTTTGTGGTTGTGTTATTTTAGTTTTCTCGGTCTTTGTAAGTTTTTTTGGTGTTTAGCAATATGTCAATTGTCACTTTTTTATAATGTCTTTTTATAGAAGGAATATGTACATTTTTACTTTTTATAAATGCGCTGATGATACAAATGTATGTTCTTGCAAAACCCAATAAACAAAGTTTTAAAAAAAACAAAAAAAACAAGGTGACTACTCTTTACGTACAAATATAAAGTCCATAAATTTCTCCTATTAAAAGTTCCAGTTGCAATAGCTAATTTTATCTCTTTTTTGAATAATCGTGCCGTTAGGAGGATATCTGTGTGAATTTCAGCGGATGTAAGGCGGCGTGTCTGAGTCATCCTGTTCTTGGCACTGAGCTCTGTACTTTATGACCATAGAAGGCAGCGTGGGCCGGGTTTTCCGACAGGCTCCACCTACCATATGACCACATATGACGATATGGAATGGATTTATCTGTAGGCTCCGCCCCTTTCACTCTACTGCCAAACACTGGCTCCAAAAATACAAAACAATACAGAAGCCACACTTCCTGGGCTTCAAAGTGGCCAGTCGAAAGCCGACAGGTAAAGTCACAGTCACTTTGTCAAATTATTTTCTACAGTCTGTACTACAAAGTTATAGGAGAGAGGGTTCTGTATCTTGACTGGTAGACAGAAAGATAGACAGACAGGTGAGAGAGAGACGAGAGATCTGTCTGTCTCTCCCTCTTTCAAAGGCTAGCTGCAAGTCAGTTTAGCACCAACCTGATAGACATGGAAGATCTCACCCCATGTCTGGTTGTCTGTCTGTCTCTCTGACTGACTGTCTTTCTGTCTGTCTCTCTCTCCAGGGTCAGACAGACAGGTTAGCAGCAGGCTGACAGACATGAAGCACCACAGACACATTCCTCATGGCCGTCCTCAACCCAAACCATCACTAGACTCTCTGTCTGTCTGTCCAGATAACCAAACCCTATGGAACCGACACACACACAAGCACACACACACACACACACACACACTCCCTATGAAATACCGAAGCTAGCTAACCAAAACCATAGATA
>NW_027283296.1:5000-65000 GCF_046629955.1 Centroberyx affinis | reverse complement strand
GGGTGCTCCAAAACCAAAATAAAAGTTTTTATTGAAATTGCAGATGGCCACAGCTCGCTCGCGTCACAGTCAGTTAGGACACGGTGTGACAGCAGTGGCACTCGCATCACGTCAAGCGTTTCCCAGGCAACGACACAGAGGCTGACTCACGTTTCAGAACAGCGCCACACAGAGGCTCCCAAACGCAAATGATTATTGATTTCCGAATGAATGGATATTTGGCGTTATTTTTGGCATTAAAAAAAACTTTTTGGCCTGGCGGGGGTTTCCCCTATAACGAGACCTCCCTGACCTTCCTTATCTGTGTCAAAATACTGTAATTTGAAAAAAACCATTAGTTTACATGCAATATTCATCAGAATAAAAAAATGTCAATTTGTTCAGCGCTAATTTAAACCAAAGCTTGGGCAATTCACAATATGATGACCTAAAATCTACAACAAGCCTCTATATGCCCAGCTACCTACTGAACCAAAGAGATTGTGTGTGTGTGTGTGTGTGTGTGTGTGTGTGTGTGTGTATGTACTCTTCGTAGGCGTGTTATGGTGCCCTGGGGTGAAATTTATCTGAACAGCAACTCTCTACTTAATTAAACATGACTTGTGCGTGTGTGTGTGTGTGTGTGTGTGTGTGTGTGTGTGTGTGTGTGTGTGTGTGTGTGTGTGTGTGTGTGTGTGTGTGTGGGGCAGATGGCGGGAGTGCCCCTGTTGGTTCTCTGCCACGTTGGTAATATACCAGGATATGATGCCACAAGCTCTGCATCCCACACACACACACACACACACACACACACACCAGTAAAACTATCCCTACACCATTACACAGTTCTAACCACAGCGGTCTGCAAGTTCCATCAAGTTCCATTTAAGGTGTTTTAAAGTCACAATGAAATGAAAACTGACTTTTGCACCTGGTTACCTAATTTTCCATGTTATAAAATCCATTTTTTTAAACAATAAATGTGTGTTCTCTTGTATTTTTAAATCAAAATCCCATTACGTTTACTTCCTGACCAAGAAAGCACAAAATTTTTAAGACCTCTGAAAACTGAAACTACGATTTTAAATGTTTTCTTTGACTGTACTGAAGACTTTTTGAGGCCTTAAATTGAGATAATATGATTTAAGACATTTGAAGACTTTCTCCAGACCAAACACGCACCAAAATGTTGCTCTAAATTTACATTTTTGAGAAGATTTCTGCATTTTACATCCTAGTAATCCCATCTAATCCAGAGCGCCTCGATAATGACTGAGTAGGTGGCAGTTCAGTGTCTTGCTCAAGGACACTTCAGCCCTTGAAGCCTTTAATCCATCTGTCATTTATTCAAAACATCTACGCATTTATCTATTCGTCCATCCGTCAGTCATCTATCATCCATCTATCCTTCTATTGATTTATCTATCCATCCATGCATGTGGAGGAGAGACCGAGGGCTGGAGAGGGAGATGGGTGTTATTCATAAATGTGTGACAGAGAGAATGACAGAGAAAGAGAGAAGAAAAAAGGGAACGGAGGCAAAGGAGGTAGAAAGCGAGGGATGGATGAGAGAAGGAGAGAGAGAGAGAGAGGAAAGATGAAAATAGATTGAGGGATGGAGGAGGTAGAGAGGGGTGGAGGGGGGGAGGGTGTGTGTGTGTCCTGTCTGACCTACAGAGAACAGCTGACACACACACACACACACACACACACACACACACAGCACTTTAACACTGACTGACTGGTTAGCCTGTTAGCTTGTTAGCAGCAGTCACTTCCTCCAGTCTCCATCTGCTCCAGTCTTCTTTCTATCTGTTTGTTCTGCTGTGATTCCAGCTCAGTTCGTCTCACTGTAAACCAGGCTGATCTGAGCCTCAGGTAGACCGCTTCAGACCAGGTTAGACCACTTCAGACCACCTCAGATCACTTCAGATCAGCTAAGATCACTTCAGACCACCTCAGATCACTTCAGATCAGCTAAGATCACTTCAGACCACCTCAGATCACTTCAGATCAGGTAAGACCACTTCAGACCACCTGAGATAACTTCAGACGAGGTTAGACCACTTAAGACGAGCTTAGACCACCTCAGACCTGGTTAGACCACCTCAGACCTGGTTAGACCACCCCAGACCATCTCAGATAACTTCAGATCAGCCAAGACCACTTCAGACCACCTCAGATCACTTTAGATCATGTTAGATGACTTCAGACCACCTCAGATAACTTCAGACCAGGTTAGAAAACTATAGACGAGGTTAAACCACCTCAGACCAGGTTAGACCACCTCAGGTGACCATCTCAGTCAGCTAAGACCACTTCAGACCACCTGAGATCACTTCAGATCAGTTTGTTTAGATGACTTCAGACCCCCTCAGATAACTTCAGACGAGGTTAGACCATCTCAGATGAGGTTAGACCACCTCAGACGAGGTTAGACCACCTCAGATGACCATCTCAGTCAGGTTAGATCACTTCAGACCAGCCTCCACTGTGTGATGCTCTGCCATTGGCCTAAAATATCACATGACTGGTTGGTGTTGCATTGTGGGAAAGCATTTCCATGCCCCTTTCCCAAGGAAATCTCCTCATTAACATTCACACGGCTCACAGCTGCTCTGGTTTAGTTCAGTGTATCGGTGCTGACTGTTTCTGGTTTCTCCACTGGGGTGTAAACATATGAAGTAAAAATTAAAAAAAACTGCCATGTTCTCCAAAGAAAACGAAGGGTACAAGAGTGTGAACCAATTTGGGTCACCAGCCAGAAAACTACATATCCCATGGAGCAATGCGGCGGAGTGCAGACTAATCAAATAACTCAGTCGCAATTCAGTTTAATTCGTTTAAATATACTGCAGCTTTCACACACACACACACACACACACACACACACACACACACTTCCTCTCTGCCCCCTGTATGTAGTGAAGACCCATTAGTTTCTATTCTACTCTACTCTATTCAGCTTCACTTTGAGCTGTTTTTCACATGCACTGTCAGATGTGAATGTTTGATATTTTTCTTATTTCTCTTCTAGGCACGTCTCTCTTATCATCTGATCGAGGGTTACAGCAACGTTTTCGGGAACTATAGCCGACAGGGATAAAACTCTATGAAAACATGATGGGTTTTTAAAAAAAAAAAAAAAAAAAATGCCACCTACTCTTACAAAATGATTCCTCGCATGAAAGCAAAGCACATGACAGGGTTATTATTAAAGCTCTGAGTCATCTCGCGATCGTTTATTGCACAATATTTCTTCTGAATCAGCCGCGGTTTGAAAAGTTGGCTGATGACTTTCTGGTAGTGAAAACTTTCCTAAATGGATCCATGACAAGAAAGGAATTTTAAAAGAAGGGGAAGAAATTCTGACCAAAATGGATGTGAATTTGAAGTTTACAAGAATGTATTCTGTGTATAGGCTACATATTGTTGTATGGCTTTTAAGATGGAATTAATAAGATCAATAACTAACAAGATCACCTCATCAAGAAAGTGTCAGGTGGTGCAAGCAGCCTTTTATCATTCTTTTTTTTTTTCTGCATTGTTTACATTTGCTTTGGCAACATGTACTCCGGTGTAGGGCTGCAACTAACGATTATTTTCATTGTCGATGAATCGGTAGATTATTTTCTCGATTAATTGATTAGTTGTTTGGTCTATAAAATGTCAGAAAATGGTGAAAAATGTGGATCAGTGTTTCCCAAAGCCCAAGATGACGTCCTCAAATGTCTTGTTTTGTCCACAACCCAAAGATATTCAGTTTACTGTCATAGAGGAGGAAAGAAACCAGAAAATATTCACATTTAAGAAGCTGGAATCAGAGAGTTTTGACTTATTTTTCTTAAAAAATTACTCAAACCGATGAATCGGTTATCAAAATAGTTGGCGATTACTGTAATAGTTGACAACTAATTGATTAATCGATTAATCGTTGCAGCTCTACTCCGGTGTTTCATGCCAATAAAGATAATTCTGAATTTAATTGGTGCAGCTGTATAAACACTTTAATATACTTTCACTGTATTTACCACTACTGAAAATCTAAAAATATTAATCATTTTAAAATGATTTATCATGTTTGTGTATATAACTATTTGATGAGGATGTAGTGTTTTTGCTGCAGTTTTATTCTCTTCATGTGTATCTGACGGCTGCAGCACCCGACACTGAAACACTAAAAACTCCAAGAAAGAATTATATTTCAATAAAATAGAAACTGGTGACTCATACTGTAGAGTGATTACAGTACATGTCAGTCTTTGATATGTTTGGGGGAATAATGGCACAAAAGAAGCAGATAACCAGACTCGTCCTCTTCCTGTGTCAAAAACTGAAACTGGAATCAGACGAGTCTGGAGTTTCCTGGTGTCCCTCGGGTGACGCTGCAGCACCCTGGGCGTCTCCGGGTTTGGACAGACCGACTAGTTCCAGGCAGATATGTGACCAAGTCAACTTTACTCGAGTCCCAAGTCAAGTCCCAAGTCTAAATGTAGAACAGCAAGTCAAGTCCAAGTCATTAATGTCAAGTCTCAAGTCTAGTCAAGTCAAAGTCAGGTCAGAACAAATCAAGAGTCCAGTATCAATTTAAAATCTTAAAGAAAAGTAAATATCTAGGACTTTTCAATGCAATATGGTTTTAATAGGATAAAAACTTGGTAAGAGCATCATGAGTTTGATTTCTATAATCAGTTTCAACTTCAATAAATTCAATCATTCCATACAAATTCAGAAAACAGAATTTAAATTCAGTCGTCTGCTGGAACAAATCTCATCACTTTCAATCTAAGTCATTTACACAAACACAAGATCTCAAGTCAAGACTTTAGAAACCTTTTCAAGTCATCAGAGTACAAGTCAGAGTCAAGTCCCAAGTCACCAGAACCCAAGTCAAGTCAAGTCAAGCCTCAAGTCTTCTCTTCATGCATCAAGTCAAGTCTCAAGCTATTAAAAATGTGACTCGAGTCCAAGTCATGTGACTCGAGTCCAAGTCATGTGACTCGGGTCCCACCTCTGGTTCCAGGCCATGTCTCACCAGATCAGCAGCATCTTTTAAATCACTTCTCAAGACAGACTTGTACAAGAAAGCGTTCTTATAATGTTCTTTTATGTCCCTTTTTTTTCATCCCTGTTCATAATCCTGTCTGTTTCCTTATATTTTATTTTATCTTTATCCTCATGTCTGGCTTCATTTTTAACCTACTCTTGATTTCTGATCTATGTATTCACTATTTTCTTAACTGTTTTGGAAAGCACTATGTAACAATTGTTTTAAAAAGTGCTTTATAAATAAATACTATTATTATTTTTATTAATGGTGAACATCTGACAGAGGTGAGACAGACAGACAGCAAAGGGCAACGTGCTTAACAAACATCAAAGAGGACACAACTGGTGACCCCCCCCCAACCCCCCCACCCCCTCTCTCCAATGTCCCACTTCTCTTTTTACACTCCACTCATTCACTCATTCATTACCCAATCAACACATTAGCTCGAATAACCAATTATAACAGTCACTGTCGTTGATAATCAATATTTCAGACTCTCTCTTCACGCTCTTTTCCAGGACAAATTTATTGCATTTCACCTCCTTGTCAACATTATTTTCCGTGTTACGGTGTTTGTCCTCCTCACATCCAGTCTTTGAAATGTAAGATTGTGAGGAAAACAGGAGGAGAAAATATATATATATATATTACGTGGAAAACCCAAGAAAGAAAACGTGAATCATCATAATTAGAAATGAATGGGACACAACTGTAGTTTACTAGTGCAAATTTCTTCTATTCAACCTTCTTTTCTTCTTTAAATTCTGCTTTTAGATGTTGACCTACTCTCATAGTAAAATATAGTTTTATCACATGAAAAAAAATATTAACATTATGTGGACTGTGAAAACTTAAGGAGACATAAGTCTTCTTGAGAGAAATGAATGGGAGCCGTGTGCCCCAAAAAATAGTGAAATACAAAAACACATTTTAAAAATAATAACAAAAATAATAAAGTAATGAATACAAATAGGGAGGAACGTTTTAGAATAAATTGAGAAAAAAAATAATAAAAATGTATAAATAATAGAACGAAATAGATTGGATAAATGTGAGGTAAATTAGGAATAAAACCTGATTTAATTGGGGGTTTTTGTTAATTACCTTCATGTCGTTCATGATGAGCTGGAAGAGCCCTCCCAAGGCGCTGCATTCCTTCTCTATACCCGCATCCATTTTCCACAGGCTCGGAAAAAAAAAAACCTTACTTCCCAACACACCAACTTTTTAAAAAGTCTTCCAACCGACTGATGAAATACAACAAGAGAATCAATAGAGGCTTTTTTTAAGAGGGGAAACCGAGTTACAACACCCCGAGGGCAAAGTCCACCCTCCAAAACACAGCCCAAAACAGCCAGTGGAAAAGGGAAAAAACTGAGTTAAAAAAAAAAACACACACACACACACAAGTAAAATCCAGGTCGGAGAGAGAGAGAGAGAAACTCAATACGCAGCAGTAGTCTCTCACCCAAACCCGAGTAAAACCCCTTTGCTGGCTCCAACTAACGTTAAGCTTAGTCAGCCGATGCTACCAGCCGGCCAACTTGATAGTCGTCCGAAAAAACGGCACATCATGGCTGAATCATACAGCGGACCGTCTGGAAAATGTCTGACAGGGTTTTTGGTTTAGTCCCGGCTGCTTTATGGCGAAAGGAAAACACCGCTAACGGCAGCTAGCTAACTTGGCTAGCTAACTCCGCTAGCAACCTGTGACTGTCTGCCTTCCCAGCCGAAAACACACAGTCCTTGATCAATTAATTCACCAAAATAAAACAGTATCGCTTCTATTCAGTGTCCAGTTGGGATTTAAATCTTCGGGTCGGTCTTTTCCGACGTGTATCCGAGTGATTTCACGTTGTTTTTAGCGAGTTTTAACGAGATACCCAGCCGTTTTCCCCCAGTTTCTTCAATGGGAGTCCAGTGAGTGAGTCCGATCGATATCAAGGCGGCCAAAATAACGAAAAACCACTTCCGGTCACAAATTTCAAAATAAAGGCGTTATTGACAAACGCGTTTCAATGATTGATAAGATTAGATTAAACTGTATTGATCCCTGCGGGGAAATTGGATTGTTACAGCAGCAAACTGTAATAGGATTCAGTGAAATAAAAATAGAATACAAATAAGAATAGCGCGAATAGGGGGTACACAGCCAACATTTTCAGTGCTAGATCATGTTAAATAGAAATGAAAATATAAACAGAAAATGAATGAGAAATATGTGCAGTAATACAAATTTCATCAGATATATCCACTTTAAAGATGCAGATCATATATGGATCTGTGTATTACCTTATGTTCACCTTAACAACAAACTCCAGATGGAAGAAACACATGTGAGACTGATGTGGACGGATGTCTGCCTTCAGTAAATCCATATCACTGAAACATTAATGGCTTTTGTAATACATTTAAAAAAAAAAAAAAAGTATTGTATTGAAATGAAATCCAGATGCCCCGATGCCAACTGGAAATAAATGGTTGTATCACCTTGAAAAGAACCTTCCCACTCTGCTGTATCATCATTTATTTTACTTCTGTTGAAATGTATGTGATCAGATATTTTTCTCATCATATTTTACAATGTTATTGTTGTTGTTGTTGTTGTTGTTATCCCCCGATTTTAAATTTCCCCTCAAGTCTCTGATGCTTGTATATTCTTGTTATCGCATCTTGTCCCTTGTCAGCTTTGTTCAGTTCATTTTGAAAAAGTAAAATAATATATTAAAAAAAAACAAAAAACTATGGAGTACACAAGTGAAAATGTAGAATGCATTTAAGGAGGAATCTGCAGTAAATGAAAATACAATGGGTTTTTTTGTTGTTGTTTTTTTGCAAAATGTTCTTTTCACAACAGATCCACCTAAAAAATGTCCAACTAACTCAAACACCAAACCTGCAGCAGAAAGCCTGGTCTGTCTACTGTCTTGTGAAAGTGTTTGTAACCCAGTTCAGTGTCAGGTTCATTCCTAAAGGCTACAGAATGGGATCTTCAGTGTGTTTTTACAGTCTACAGATGAAAGATCTCATACAGAGGCCTGCCATGATAAACCAAGACACTCCTGGGTGGAAACGAGAGAATATTTAAGGAAGAATCTGTAGTAAAGGCAGGAAATACCCACACTCACCTGGACATCAACTTCAAGCACCTCAATGACTTTTAAGGTCTTTTTTGTTGGGTGTTCAGACCTGATCAGAGTCAGAAATCCTGCAGATCTCAGAGCATTTGAGTGTATTTCAGTGAAGAAAAAAGTCAAGAACTTTCAAGGCTTTGTTATTCTGAAATACTTGCATTTTCAAGGCCTGTGGGAACTCTGAATCCCACGCACCAAACTGCAATCCAATGATTTTTTATACTATTTATTCTGCGGTTTCACTACATATTTAATGTGATTCCACTGAGTAAAGACCTAGAATTGTTGCGATGTCATGGCAACAGAAAAATAATAAAATAACTGAAACATAAGTGTTTAAATGTTAGTTAATTAATTATATTCATGTTCAAGGATGTGTAGTGATAACAGAAGTATAAAAACCAAATCAATCTGATGTTTGGGTTGTGATTTTGTTTTGTCGTGTTGTGTTGTGTGTGTGTGTGTGTGTGTGTGTGTGTGTTGTGTGTGTGTGTGTGTGTGTGTGTGTGTGTGTAGATGTTACAGTCAGCTCCATGTAAACACTTCCGAACACTTTACTGCAACTTTACATTTAACAGTAAAATGAGCTTCAATTCCTATATCGCTAACACTACAAGCAACAAATAATGAAGAGGTCAAGGGTCGGATAGAGGCAGAGATAGAGGGATTTATTTTATTTCATTTATTACTATCATGATTATGATTATGATTATGATTATTATGATTATCATTATTATTATTGTATGCATCATATAGTTTCCAGTTTAGCGTCAAAATGGGGTTTTCAGGTTTTCCACATTTATTGCAGATAAACTTTGCAGTCTGGTGTATTTGGATAGGAATGAAAAAAAAATTAAAGTTTTCCTTTATGTAGATTACAGTTGTGTACAATTTTAACAAATCTTACTTTGTCTTAGATAAAATTATTTTTCTGGCTGTGTTTTAAGAAAGCATTTGAAAGAAGTGCGCAGCTCATTTGTATGCATGGCCTTTTTTTTTTCCTTTTCCAGTGACAAATTTAAGGTTTTTATTTTGAAGTTTGAAAAAAGACTTCCGGTTGGTGCTACCTCTCGCTAACTTGACGCAGCTGGTTGTCCGTGTATGTGGAGGTTTGCTATGTGGCGAACCCGCGGCGGCCCGCCGGGGCGGAGCTACAGGGCCATTTAATGACAGAGAGCAGTGAATGAAAATGATGAGGGTGGAAAGAGACGAAAATATCCTGCAGTTCTGTTACTTTACTGAAACTTTACTGCTGTACAAGTGACAATTCTGCAGTAAAAACCTACATAAGTAACAGTAAAAAAGCATCAAGAGAAGACTTGAGTCTGGACTTGACTTGGGTTCTGGTGACTTGGGACTTGACTCTGACTTGTACTCTGATGACTTGAAAAGGTTTCTAAAGTCTTGACTTGAGATCTTGTGTTTGTGTAAATGACTCAGATTGAAAGTGATGAGATTTGTTCCAGCAGACGACTGAATTTAAATTCTGTTTTCTGAATTTGTATGGAATGATTGAATTTATTGAAGTTGAAACTGATTATAGAAATCAAACTCATGATGCTCTTACCAAGTTTTTATCCTATTAAAACCATATTGCATTGAAAAGTCCTAGATATTTAGTTTTCTTTAAGATATTAAATTGATACTGGACTCTTGATTTGTTCTGACTTGACTTGGTGTTCTACATTTAGACTTGAGACTTGACATTAATGATATGGACTTGACTTGGACTTGTGCCTCAAGACTTGAGACTGACTTGGGACTCGAGTGAAGTTGACTTGATCACACCTCTTGCTTCCACCAGAGAAAGAAACTTTTAGAATAGAATAGAATAGAACAGAAAAATTCTCACTTTGCTCTGCTGATGGCTTAAGGCCGAAAGCTCAGCAATAAAGCGTTGTGTATTGCATTTTTCTGTTCTATTTAGTACTGTCTTTTGAAGGTGTGCAGATTGCTTGACTACTAGAATAGAATAGAATAGAATAGAATAGAATAGAATAGAATAGAATAATGCTATGGAAGAACATTGAAAAGAGAGCTAAGTGAGGTACAAAACAGTTGAGGTGTTCAGATTATAGTAAACAGTAAATCTAGCTGCTCTGTATATTATTTTAAACATCAATATATATTAATATTGAATATAATAAATATTGACAAATTAATATTACTCTCTTGGTCTAATGACTGGAAACCAATGAGTCCATCTTGGAGACGACTGATCTCACACCAGTAGTCCTGTTAGTTCTAGTGTTTCTCCACATTAAGACTACATTTCCCATCACCCCCGTTGCCTCCTGCCCCCCCTCCCTCCCCCTCCCTGAAGAGGATCAACATGTTGGAAGTGATTCCTCCATCTTCCTTTCCCTCCTTCCACCATCTGCTGCCAGAAACTCTTTCAGCTTTTGTGCCGTAAAGCGATCCAGCAGATTTCCCTCCAGATCCACCAGGTGGAGGAGAAACAATGGAGGATGCAGAGTAGAGGCTGGTAGAGGCTGACCTGGTTTGTTTACAGTCTTTATACTGATGTCTCAATATGAATGTGCAAACGATTCACTGACAGGAGTAACAGCATGCCTGGTTCTTTTTTATCCCTCTGTCTCCGGTAAGCAGCACCCATGGGAGCCAGGCGGAGCTACAGGGAGCTACTGTAACCTACGTAACCTCATGATACTGTTACTGTTATAACTGTTTCACACCTTATCAAATATTCAGCCGTCTACTAAATTAATATATATTAATATTATATATTAATATATAATATATTGAACAGCAGCAACCAGCGGCAGAAAAACAGAGTTCAGATTGTGTGTGTGTGTGAGAGAGAGAGAGAGAGAGAGAGAGAGAGAGAGAGAACAGGATAGTTGAGAAAGGATGAGACTCCCAGCTTGTGTGTGTATGTGTGTGTGTGTGTGTGTGTGTGTGTGCATGTCTGTGTGTGTGCATGTGTGTGTGTGTGTGTGTGTGTGTGAGAGAGAGAGATTCAGAGAGAGAGAGAGCAGAATAGTTGAGAAAGAATAAGAGAGACTCCCACCTCATGCCTCTCAGTGTGTGTATATGTGTGTGTGTGTGTGTGTGTGTGTATGTGTGTGTATGTGTGTGTGTGTGTGTGTGTGTGTGTGCGTGTGTGTGTATGTGTGTGTGTGTGTGTGTGTGTGTGTGTGTGTGTTTTCCTGAGACTCGGAGTGTTTTGCTGATTCACCCAGCAACAAGCTGAATCACCGGACCGGCATCCACCTACCGACCAGTCTGATTACCATGGCGACCAACCTGCCTCGGTGTGTGTGTGTGTGTGTGTGTGTGTGTGTGTGTGTGTTTGTGTATGTGTGTGTGTTTTGTTGAGTCACAGGTCCACCTACCGGTCTTATTGCCATGGAAACCAATGCATCAATCTACATATAGACAGCAGACTGTACCAGAGGTTCTCCACTAGGGTTAGACTGATATATATAGGACCAATTATTACATTATAATCTAAATAATTATTTTGTATAGAGCCTTTATTAAAAATGGGATCTGGTCCAGTCACCTCTGATATGATGGATTGATTATATATTTATTGAAGAATTGATCAATACTACACTGGTTGTCTATGAGAAGACAACAATACTACTAATACCATTACTAATACTACTACTAATAATACTGATAAAAAACATTACTAATACTATTACGAGTGCTATGATTATTATTATTATTATTATTTGGTGTCAATGGAGAGTTTTAGTGTCCCGATGTTGTTTCAGAGGCTTTTCTGGAATAACATTTTGGGGGAATCACTGAATTTTAGAAAGATTTCAGATTCACCTATTTATTTATTTTTGGGCATGAAAATGGTCAAATGAAAAGTTTTTGAATATCGGCACAAAATGACATCGTCGTCTTTCATCTAAAAATATTGGTATTGGAGGTATTGGTATCGGCCTTCAAAAACCCAGGTTGACTTATGGAACCTGAAAAAATATATTTCTACGATACAAATTTATTGTGTTTTAAATCTTGGTGATGGACGTCTTTGCTGAAGAACCGCTGATGCTGATGCGGACTCGTCTCCCTGCTGTCTTCTGGTCTTAATGAGCGCCTCAGTGAGGAAAATCATCTGACCCGGCCACAGAAACGTCTCCTTTCAGTTTCTACTTTGTATCTCAGAGACATGAAACACTGAGCTGTCTGTTCAGAGAGGTATTCTGCCTCTGGAGTTGTGTCACATCAGGTCAGAGGGGTTTACAGTGTGGGTCGAGATCCAAATGCTCAGTTCAGACTGTGATCGTTTTCCTTATGATGGTCAAAGACTGGAAGCTACAGGTTGCTTAGCTTATTATTTGGTCCAGAGTGTGAATATGATTTAATGAGCTTTGCTCTGAAGTTGAAAGAATAAATCGTTTCTTTCCAAGATAGTGACACAAACCCTAACAACATGACTGACATGACAGTAAAATTCATGTTGGAAAACCACTGAAGTTAGCAACTATTTTACAACGTTTTCCAACCAAATGCCAACATTATTGAGGATGGAATTATGAACTGGAACTATGAAGGAATTAATTATAACAAATTTGGAATTAACTGATAATATTAGGATAAATATATGGCTGCCTGTCTGTGATATTTAAGGTGAAAATACAGGGAAATACTGTACATTCTCATACTGTACAAAGTGAAAAATGATGCTACTACTGTGAAACTCAGCTGTATTGCCTTTCCAACATTTACTGTAGTTACCACTTACACAATGCAAGGATAAAGACTGCTTCTCTCTGGTATTTAAGGTGGAAATACAGGGAACTACTGTAAATTATCATACTGTAAATAGCAAAAAAAACACAAAAAAAACAAACAAACAAATACAAGTCTAAAAGTCTGTTCTAATGCCTATAAACCACACGCATAATACCAGGATATATGTGACTGTAACTGTGACTTTAAGGTGGAAATGGAAATAGGGTACTACTACACATTAATATACTGTATATTACACATTGCATTTGATTTATAAGGTTCAGGAGAGAGAATAAGGTAATACAGTTTTAGTCTACTTTTTTGCTTTATACAGTATAATAGCAAAAAAGTAGACTAAAACTGTATTACCTTATTCTCTCTCCTGAACCTTATAAATTAAATGCAATGGTATAGAATATATGTGGCTGCTTGCCTGTGACATTTAAGGTGGAAATAGAGGTTACTACTCTACATTATCATAGTGTACATGTGGAGGAAAAGCATGGCAGCAGTGCAGCACCCAGCTACATCCCAACCCTTCACTAACTCTCATGGCAGTGGGGTAAATCTGTCTGCTGTCAGGGTATTTTAGGGGAAGGGTTTCACAGCAGATCTCCTCCTAACACACTTACATAAGCAGTGAAATATTATCTGTTTAAAAGCAGCAGACTGGAAAATAAAGAACTGCTGCTGTCTGAGCGGTGGAGGATGCTGACATCTAGTGGCAGAGATCAGGAACAACAACAACAACAGGTTTTTACAAACTCTTTTTTTAAGGGTTCAAGTTCAAGCCACAGACTGTAAATAATCAAGCCTGTAGGGATGAAACTGTTGTGTTTTTGTTAGAATTCTTCTTCTTTCTTCTTCAACATCGTCTTCTTCTTCTTCTTCTGTCCTAACAGTACCTTGGTCTCAGAAACCATAAGAGCTACAGCAATAAAACTTGGCAGATAAGTTCAAAGTCTCACCCATTACTCAGGCAACAAAAATGATACCAATCAGCCAGATGGTGGCGCTACAACAATCAACTTTATGTTTTGGCTTATAACTTCTGAACCATAAAGGGTAGAAACACAGGTCTTTTTCTCTGAGATCCAAAGTATTTTCCTTGGGTCATGTTGAGTCAGTTGTTCACATTGTTGTCCATTTTCTGCTATTTTGAATTTTATCCAACATTTTTCGTCCTCCTACAAATTTGACAAAAAAAATCCATTGACAATTTTTGTCAATGGATTTTTGATACTCTGTACCATTTGGCCAAAATTTCCTTCCATAGTTCACAAAGATGTTGTGGGCAGGATCTTTTTTTACAAAAACTGCACTAACTCATGAACACATGTGCAGGTAGCAAATGTGAGGTAATATGCCAAATTTGGTGGCAATTTGTCAATAAGTGGTGCTATAGAAATCTTATAACTCTAAATGGCAATAACTGTGGACCCCATCTGCTGCTTTTTGCTTTTTTTTTTTTTTTTTTACCTAAAACAATCTTTACCTCAGAGACCATATGTCCTAGATCAACCAAATTTGGTGGATGTGTTTCAAATCTTCCCCACTCGGGAAACAAGATTTACACTGACTGGCCAGATGATGTCGCTATAAGTTCAGGAGCCAACAGCTCCTGAACTATAAGGTCTAGAATCAAATTTTTTCCCCCTCAGATTCCTTGGCTCAAGTCCAATAGATTGCACATAATGGCTCCAGGTTCGAACTCGTTCCAGCTTGCTTCCACGTTCCAAACTATCTTCCAGAAATAACAACTAATTACTGATGTTTGGCATGATCCTTCTAGTTAATATAAAGGAACACTATGAGGCCTGGGTGTGTTGATGGGCCCTTTCCAATCTTATCAACAAAGGCAGTGTAAAGTCCAGAGATATGACTGTTTACTGAGAATGACAAGTCTCACTGCACTCACTACCATCAGCGGAAGAAAATGTTATGACAGTTTTCAGTTTCATATTGCTGAATTAAACGTGTACAATTGTGGGAAAAAAAATTAGCTGGGAAAAGGACTGAAAATAAAAATGTTTTTGAACCATCCCATGTAATGTATATCAATGACATGTGTGGACGTAATGGTGTGTGTGTGTGTGTGTGTGTGTGTGTGTGTGTGTGTGTGTGCAATAGTGTGCATCTGTGTGACTGTGTGTGTGATAGTGTGTGTGTATATGTGTGTACAAATAAGAGACTTTGGAACTCACCCCTGGCCTGACCAAGCACCACCTCTTACCTGACTCACCTGAGACAAACCAGGAAATAGAGATAATCATTCTTCCTCTCCTCACTGAGAAGTGACACACACACCTTCAGACCAAACCCACGACTTCCACTGAGGGAGGACAACAGGAGGGAATACTGGGAATACTGTGAATACTGGAATACTGGGAATACTGGAATACTGCCACTTCAACCTGCTGCTGACTCCTCACACTGAATGTGAGTTTTTGAAGAACAATGACTACGTTTACATGCACACTAATAATGCGATTATGAATAATCAGAGTAAGGCATTACTCTGATTAAAATGTTTACATAACTCGGCAATTCCTTTAAATCCTGCTTACATGTTACTTGTGGTCATTCGATTATTTGCAGAATTGTGGGTTTTGTTTCTAGTGACTGATGTATCCGGACGCTCTTAACGTTATTTTCAGTCACACTGATGCTGGGCGTATTTACTGACTTCACCAAGATTGTCTGTCATTTTTGACAAAAATATAACATAATATGTTGATTGAGGGGTGATTTCAACAAATAATATTCTGCAGAAACGGCAATGAAAAACTGCTGCACGAATGGTTCAAACTTTAGTCCCGCCCGCAAAGGCGCTGATTGGCTCAATTGTTTCTCCGAGCGAGAACAAGCCGTTGACTAGAGAGCATCACCAGGCTCTCTGAATCGCTCGACAAAATCTAAAGAGTGGAGGGACGAGATTCAGGAGTCTGGAACCAGGCTAACTGATCAGAGACTCGCTGGCATTACCTGTGGAACTTGGGTTGCTTGCCTTGCCCCCTCGTTCAACGCGGCGTCTCTGGATGCAGATAAAGAGCAACATGTAACGGTTATCGTGACGTGTGACATCCTCTTTGGTACATGTGCAACGTGGTCAGAGTGGAAGACATGCAATTAAGGTGTATACATGCCTTTTTAATGTGATTAAAATTGCAGTACTACACATATCTTACAGCGATTATGGTTACTCCAACAATGAGCATAATCACATTAACATAATCACAGTATGGTGTTTACATGGGTTCTGCCTTAAGTGCATTAAAATAGCGTCTCTGCACATAAACTGACATTATTTGGCATGTATTCAAAAGCATGTCAGCGTAGGTATTGCGTAGCTGGCCAAAAATCTCAACTTCATGTCGAGTCACAGAACTCTGCACTCTAATTGGTTGATCATAGGGGAGATCATAGCATGTCGTCGTCCAGTTGCGTCAACAGCAGACTGCGACCCCATGAACAGGATTTCAAATACATACTATGCGCACATCAGTGCAGAACTCTAAATGTAAGCGCCACCGCGTTCTTTACATACATGCTTTAGATTACGTTTATGTTACCTTTTACTATAAAATATGCTTTACTGGCATTACTGCCTTAATTGTATTAGAATTGAATTATTGGTGCATTGCATGTAAGTAGTAGGAGTTATACCACAACTGACTTCTTTTTTAAGCAGTGTACCCGGTGTGTTTTCAGCTTCACTCTGAAAGAAAATGGCTTCCCGATCAGAGGAGGATCTCTCCTGTCCTGTCTGCCATGACATCTTTAAAGATCCTGTCCTCCTGTCATGTAGCCACAGCTTCTGTAAAGCCTGTCTGCAGAGCTGGTGGACAGAGAAACAACTACATGAGTGTCCAGTTTGTAAGAGAAGATCTTCAAAGAATGATCCACCTTGTAACTTGTCCTTAAAGAACCTGTGTGAGGCTTTCTTACTGGAGAGAGATCAGAGAGCTTCAGTAGAGTCTGAGCTTCTCTGCAGTCTGCACTCTGAGAAACTCAAGCTCTTCTGTCTGGACCATCAACAGCCGGTGTGTGTTATCTGTCTGCATTCAAAAACACACACGGACCACAAATTCAGACCCATTGCCGAAGCTGCACAAGATCACATGGAGAAACATCAGGAATCATTGAAGCCCTTACAGGAGAAACTGAAGATCTTTAATGAAGTTAAAGGAACCTTTGTTCAAACAGCAGAACACATTAAGGTCCAGGCCCGACGCACAGAGAGGAAGATTAAGGAGGAGTTTAAGAAGCTTCACCAGTTTCTACAAGAGGAAGAGGAGGCCAGGATCGCTGCACTGAGGGAGGAAGAGGAGCAGAAGAGTCAGATGATGAAGGAGAAGATTGAGGGTCTGAGCAGAGAGATAGCAGCTCTTTCAGACACAGTCAGAGCCATAGAGAAGGAGCTGAGAGCTGAAGACGTCTCGTTCCTGCAGAACTACAAGGCTACAGTGGAAAGAGTCCAGCGCCCGCTGCTGGAGGATCCACAGCTGGTCTCAGGAGCTCTGATAGACGAGGCCAAACACCTGGGCAACCTGAGCTTCACAGTCTGGGACAAGATGAAGGAGATGGTCTCCTACACTCCTGTGATTCTGGACCCAAACACTGCTGATCCAAAACTCATCCTGTCTGAAGATCTGACCAGTGTGAGATGGGGAGAGAGACAGCAGCTTCCTGAAAACCCAGAGAGGTTTGGCTGCTTCTGGTCCGTTCTGGGCTCTGAGGGCTTTAACTCAGGAACTCACAGCTGGGATGTTGAGGTTGGAGACAATGCAGACTGGAGACTGGGTGTGGCAGCAGAGTCTGTCAAGAGGAAGGGAGACATACGGTCTGGATTATGGGGAATAATGTATTTTATTGGTAAATACACAGCACGCTCCCCATCAGATCCAGACACTGATCTCCCAGTGAAGAAGAAGCTCCAGAAGATCAGAGTGCATCTGGACTGGAACAGAGGAAAGCTGTCATTCTCTGATCCTGATACTAACACACACATACACACCTTCACACACACTTTCACTGACAGGCTGTTTCCATATATTTTGACTGTAAATACACCGCAAATACTCAAGATATTACCCATAAAGGTCTTTGTAACAGTGAAACAGCACACTTAGAGATAGTGATGATGATGATGATGATGATGATGATGATGATTAGGTAATATACACAACTAGCCATCCATTTCTTAAAGGGGAATGCCACTTGATTTAAGTATTCATTTTCTTCCTATGTCTAAATACAGATTCCTAAGACAAAATGAGTGAAGATGAAACCATACAAGTGTGTGTATATGAACATGGATGAATGTGCGCGTGTGTGTGTGTGTGCACATACATGTGTATGTGTGCATGTGTCTTTACCTACAGGCTGTGTGTGAGTGCACTGGGTACATAGGTAGGTGTGTGTTGGAAAGAGAGGAACAAAAGGTAATAAACCACAGGACTACATGGAGGGAAAGATATAGGCCTAGACCTAGTTGAATGAAAGTTTTAGGGGTCCTATCCAACAATGGAATATGAGAACAATGATATATTCTTTCATATTATGAGATCATGATGTTAGATCACATTAGTGGAGGTAAAATACATGCAAACCTATCTGAGAGATAGGATAAATACATGAGAGATGTATTTGAGATAGCTTTTTGGTGTTAACAGATCAACAGTTTGTAAATGCAATGCATCACTACAATTTCAACCTGCAATAAGCGATTTCAGACCCTGTAACTAATCCTGAAACTAACGTGTGCTATGTGGAGATTCCTGTGAGACCTAATGATGTAAACAAACAGCCACACAGCAGCAGCTGTGTTGTTGTTTTCACCTCTTTCCTAAAGCTTGTTGTCAAAGTCGGCCCGAGTAATGGCGAATCGATGAAGCGAGTGAGTAAACGTTTTCAACTAGTAAACTTGCTACCTGCCTCTTCACTTGTCATTGTGGGACATGGAACCTTCAGCGAGAGAAAACTCTGGCAAAGCGAGACTGGTAACCGGAGATCTTTCTCTGTAGGTCCGTTTATTTTAGCCATTAGCCTTTATGCACGGTTTGTCCTTAAGGGCTTCCGTCGCCCAGTAGCTTTGCAGTGTGTGTTTACAAAATGTGTTGCGGTTGCTGTCACCCTCTAGTGGTCAGAAAAAATTGCTTAATGTAGCTTTAACATTAGCAAACAGTTTACATTCATTTCATTGAACATAGATGTTATTTTCCTAATGTTGTTGCTATGCTATATGCCCAGTTGTTACAGTCTCGTTTGGAGTCCATTGTGTTGTCACGGTGTGCACAGTTCAAAGCTTGAAACTCTGGTTTACCAGGGCAAAAAGGATTGTTCAGTTGTGTCCTGATGTCTGGTTCGGTGATCCAGCAGTAGTGATGCGCGGGTCAGGGTTTTTTCAACCCGCGACCGCCCGACCCGACACATAAATAAATCCAAACCTGTCCGACCCATTTTCATACACATAAAACGACAACCCGATCCGCAACCCAAAAAAAAAAAAAAAAAAGATTCAGGAAGCCAGGTCATTTTCCAAAGACTCGTGTCACTAAGGTAATACTACTTAGTGCTGCACTGTGCAATGTGCGCAGAATATAATGTATGGATGGCAGAATAAACCAGCTGGAGCTTGGAGAAGTTTACTCGGTTAATTAAATTTAAAACCCATTGAAATTTAGTCTAGAATTACATTGTGTGTGTGTGTAGCCCATTTGACCCGCACCTGCCCGACCCGTTCTCAATATCATCATTATTCGACCCTAACCCACCCCACCCGCGGATAAACCTTTGGGACCCGCGGGTTTCGGATTGACCTGCACATCACTATCCAGCAGTGTTTCCCTCTGTCGGTCACGTCTGCCACGTGTGGAGGGAGAGAGAGAGAGATTTTTTTTAAAGAGGGTTTTCAATAGTGTTTCAAATTGTGCTCTTAAGTGATATCAGAGAACATAATGTCAATTTCCATAGCTATGCTGAATATACACAACTATACATTGCTGTAGAGCCAAATCATGCAGATGCCTCAAGCTCCCTCACTACTTGTCTATTGGCTATCAATGATTGGATGAGTACAAATTTCTTAAAACTGAATGAAGATAAGACAGAAATACTTTTGGTCGGCCCCAAACCCAAAAGAGAAGAACTTTCCAGACTTGGGAACCTGAATCCCTGGATCAAATCAGAAGTAACAAGCCTGGGTGTTATCTTAGATTCTGATCTAAGTTTTCATTCCCATATGAACAAGGTGACCAGAACAGCATTCTTTCATCTTAGAAATATTGCCAAGGTGCTGCCCTTCCTGACCCAGAAAGATGCTGAAAAGCGAACTCACGCGTTTGTTACAAGTAGACTCCAAGAGTGTCTGCCTGCAGGGCTCCTCTGTGGAGTGGCTTCCGGTGCAGGCTCCGCTCTCAAGTCAGCTCCACTGTGAGGACAGGAAATGCACGCAAAAAATACAAAATAAAATCGTAACTCTGTCTAAGGATCATGGATACTGTAGTGTTTGATGCCGTTTTAAACACGGAAGCGACAGAAAAAACACGATTTGACAGGAGGTTGAAACATTTATAACTGAGGATCATTACAGCAACCTTTACTATCGTTTTCGGATCTTGGAGACCGAAGGGGTTCTCTGTTGTGTACAGCTATCACTAAAGTTAAAAATCCCAATGAGTCTGGCGGCTGGTCCAAAACTCTTCCGTTTCAACTCTATAACTCCTGAACCATAAGGTCTAGAATCAAAGTTTTCCCCTTCAGGTTCCTTGGCTCAAGTCCAATAAATTGCACATAATGGCTTTAATTTCCGCCATGGTAGTTTTTGCACCATTTTGAATTCTATGTAAAACCTATCCAATCTCAATTAAATTTTGCACACAGCATATATGGGCTTCCTAGATTATGGCTATTACCCAGAGTTTTGAAAATCCAAACTGTTTGGCAGTGGTGCACACATCAAGTTGATGGTGAAGACGTGCAAAAAGGAAGTGAGGCAGAATTCCTAAACCCTTGATACTAGAGCAACAAAATTCCAGACAGAGATTTGAGATGGACCCAGAAGTGTGTCAGGCCACATTTGGTTGTTCTCCATAGCGCCTCCATCAGGCCAACCTTGCAATAGCAACTTTTTTTATTTTTTATTTCTCCTACAAATTTCTCATCATTCTACATCATTTTTGAGGCACAGAATTTTTATATTTTGGTAACCGTTTGGCCGTGACGCACAAAAGACATTGACGGCTAAGACACAAACAGCAAGGGAGACAGATTTCCTAAATGTTTAATGCTAGATCCAAACTTCACATAACTGTTTACAAGGAGCCTCAAAGTGCGTCGGACCACATTTAGTCGTGATGAATATATTTTTTTCCCTCCTATGACTTTTTTTTAATATCTTTATGTATTCTGTGGATGTATTTTTTTAAACATATTATGGCAAATGCATTTGAATAAGTGTATGTATTGGACTATTGAACTGTTTGGAAAATGAAATTTGAGGTGTATAGAGCATTACATTAGTTAGTTGTTACAATAAATTGTTAATATATTTGGCAGTTATATTGCATTTTAACTTAAAACATTGGACTGCTTGACTAATACTGCTTTCATTACCACCGCCAATGGACTGGGACTGAGAGGTTTTGTTTTCGCCCTACTCCATCTGTTTGTTTGTCAGTTAGCAGGATAACTCCAAAAGTTATGAACAGATTTGCATGAAACGTTGTGGAAAGTTTGGCCATGGGGCGAAAGAAGAACTGGTTAACTTTTCACACCAATTGGCCAAAGGGGGGTGTGGCAGTGGGCATGTCTTCTCATAAAAAGACATCTAACTTCTGAAAGGATTCACACAACACCATGAAACTTTGTGGAAATGTTGGTCATGAACTGCTGCTTACATCCTTGTGCATGCACCATCTGAAACTACCAGTCTAGAACTGCTGCTCTTTTGAAAATGTGGCACATTTAAAAGCTGAAGTTTAATGCACTTTCTTTGCCGAATACACAGTATAGAAAGAACTAACAAAAGTTTGATTTTTTTCAACTATCTGACGTGGAAATGGCAGATCTTGACAATTACTGGCATTGGCAGAGGTATGCACTCTACTGAGTGATCATCTTTCTAGTTACACATTGGTTTACACATTTCATTACACATCTGTGTAGTTACTCTGAACCTATTTAAACTATGTCACAGTAGCTTCCTGTACCATGATGAAGGCAGAGGCTGAAACATGTTGGTAGTCTAGTCCAATAAATTGTTTGTTTCTTTTGCAAGAGATAGGTCTATGGCTTTTCCTTTGGATCATGCTGAATAGCACCACCATCAGGACAAATTGGTAATCTTCCCAATGGCAATATGTGATGCAACATTTCACCTGCAGTTGTGGGACTTTAACCAAAATGTTCTATTGTTGAAATGTAGAACTTTTCCATAATGATGAACCAAAAAAATGTCTTCTTGTGGTTATATTTAATAATACATATCATTATTGTTAGTAGTAGTAGTAGTATTAGCAGTAGTATGTTCATTATCATTATTTAGTGAGTGGTTTTATAATGTTCCTCCAATTTCCTTAATATTTTTTTTTCCAATTTGGTGTTTTATTTATTCTAAGTGTCAAAGACAACATGAACAAAAGATTTCCAATATTTCCAGATTCCAAACTCTCCTCCAAAAATACCTTTCCAATCTTATCAACAAAGTAAGTGTAAAGTCCACGGTTATGACTGTTTACTTTGAATTATGAGTCTCATTGCACTCGCTACCTTCAGTGAAAGAAATTTTCACAATAGTTTTAACTTACAACACTTACAATTGTGGAAAAAAATAGATGGGAAATGAACTGCAAATGTTTTTTTTTTATCCATTTCATGTAATTTATATAAATGACATGTGTGGATGTAATGGTGTATGTGTGTATGTGTAAAAATGTGCATCTGTCTGACTGTGTGTGTATATGTGCGTATAAACAAGAGACTTTGGAACTCATCCCTGGCCTGACAAAGCTCCGCCCCCTAGCTGACTCAGCTGAGACAAACCAGGAAACAGGGGTTGTTATTCTTCCGTTTCTCACTGAGAAGACACACACCGGGAGAGACAGACGATAAGATTCACCATACAGACCTGACTCAGACCAAACCCACGACTTCCACTGAGGGAGGACAGCTACAGGAGGGAATACTGGGATACTGCCACTTCAACCTACTGCTGACTCAGCACACTGAATGTGAGTTTTAGCAGAACCATGACTCGGGAGTGGTACCACGATTGACTTCCTGTTTAAGCAATCTACACAGTGTGTTTTTAGCTTCACTCAGAGAGAAAATGGCACATACCGAGGCACAGACGACAAGATTCACCTTCAGATCAAACTCACGACTTCCACTGAGGGAGGACAGCTGCAGGAGGGAATACTGGGAATACTGCCACTTCAACCTGCTGCTGACTCTGAATCAGTTTTAGAAGAACCACAACTCAATGTAAAAGCAACTTTCAGGGAATTTTCTTCAGGGGACAGACTGACTTTCTGTTTAAGTAATCTACCCAATGTGTTTTTAATTTCACTCAATGTGTTTTTAATTTCACTCAAGAGAGAAAATGGCTTCCCGATCAGAAGACGATCTCTCCTGTCCTGTCTGCTGTGACATCTTTAAAGATCCTGTCCTCCTGTCATGTAACCACAGCTTCTGTAAAGCCTGTCTGCAGGAATGCTGGACAGAGAAACAAATAACTGAGTGTCCAATTTGTAACAGAAGATTTTCAAAGAACGAACCTCCTCGTAACTTAGCGTTAAAGAACCTGTGTGAGGCTTTCTTACTGGAGAGAGATCAGAGAGCTTCAGCAGAGTCTGAGCTTCTCTGCAGTCTGCACTCTGAGAAACTCAAACTCTTCTGTCTGGACCATCAGCAGCCAGTGTGTCTTGTCTGTCGAGATTCAGAAAAACACACCAACCACAGATTCAGACCCATCGATGAAGCTGTACGGGATCACAAGGAGGAACTTCAGGAATCACTGAAGCCCTTACAGGAGAAACTGAAGCTGTTTACTGAAGTTAAAGGAAACTGTGATCAAACAGCAGAACACATTAAGGTCCAGGCCCAACGCACAGAGAGGCAGATTAAGGAGGAGTTTAAAAAACTTCACCAGTTTCTACAAGAGGAAGAGGAGGCCAGGATTGCTGCACTGAGGAAGGAAGAGAAGAAGAAGAGTCAGATGATGAAGAAGAAGATTAAGGGTCTGAGCAGAGAGATAGCAGCTCTTTCAGACACAGTCAGAGCCATAGAGAAGGAGCTGGAAGCTGAAGACGTCTCGTTCCTGCAGAACTACAAGGCTACAGTGGAAAGAGTCCAGCGCCCCCTGCTGGAGGATCCACAGCTGGTCTCAGGAGCTCTGATAGACGAGGCCAAACACCTGGGCAACCTGAGCTTCACAGTCTGGGACAAGATGAAGGAGATGGTCTCCTACACTCCTGTGATTCTGGACCCCAACACTGCCAGTCGGGAACTCATCCTGTCTGAAGATGTGACCAGTGTGGGACGTGGAAAGAGACAACAGCTTCCTGACAATGCAGAGAGGTTTGACCGCTACCGCTCTGTTCTGGGCTCTGAGGGCTTCAACTCAGGAACTCACAGCTGGGATGTTGAGGTTGGAGACAATACAGACTGGAGATTGGGTGTGGCAGCAGAGTCTGTCCAGAGGAAGGGAATCATACACTCTGGATTATGGAGAATAGGGTTCAATGATGGGAAATACAGAGTGTACTCCTTACCAGATCAACCCACTGATCTCCCAGTGAAGAAGAAGTTCAAGAGGATCAGAGTGCATCTGGACTGGGACAGAGGAAAGCTGTCATTCTCTGATCCTGATACTAACACACACATACACACCTTCACACACACTTTCACTGACAGGCTGTTTCCATTCATTTTTACTGGAAAAGCACTCCCTCTGAAGATATTACCAGTGAAGGTCTCTGTAACAGTGGAACAGCAAAGTGATGAAGAAGAAGAAGAAGAAGAAGAAGAAGAAGAAGAAGGAGGAGGAAAGAGGAGGAGGAGGAGGAGAAGAAGAACGTGATGATGATGATGATTATGATTATATTCATAATTATAATTATAATTATAATTATTATGATTAGGTAATGTGCACAACGAGCCATCTATTTCTTAAAGGGGAATGTGACTCAATTTAAGGATTCATGTTCTACCAATTTCTACATATTCCTACAACTTGTAAGATAAAATGAGGTGAAACTTTATTGATCCCTGCAGTGAAATCAGGTCGTTGCAGCAGCAACGAAAAAGCAAATAGTAATAGGATACAGCAAAGAAAAATAGAGTATAAAAGAAGAATATAGCAAATGACGGTTCTGTGAACATACACAACTGAACAACTGTTTGAACATTACAACATGTTAAGTAGAATATATAAAAGAAAAGTATGGAGTATGGATTACAGCATTATTTAGGTGGGTAAAATAATAGCAGTAATAGAATAGAATAATAAACGTAACAATAATATATGTTCTATCTATGTAAATCTATGGGCCGTTGTATTGGTTTACAGTCCCAGTCCAGGTTGAGGTCATGAATGTGACCTGCAGCTACTCAACTCTGTTCTGACTCGCCAAGCAGTTATTTAAATTAAGGAGGATGAAGGGAGATAGACCGCATTGTTAGCTATGAATATGTAATGTATGAGAGGATTTGAGTGGAAAATATGAGACAAAACAACAAGTTACCCCCTTCAACCTCCTTCTTGTTAGTCATAAATGTGTAATATAATCTTTATAGTCTGATTTTGACAAGATTTTTCAAAGCACACTAAAAGGGGCTTTACAAAGAAGGAAATAAAACCAAGAGATAAAAGTAGCATTAAAAAGTATATAGCAATGTAAGCAAAGCAAGAAACATAGACGTATTCACCTTTTTAACTATAGACTATTTCAGAGAAGTTGTTAAGACTGAACTAATCATATGAATTAGTTCATCATTAATCATTAATTCATCATTAATCCATTCCCTAAACACATTACAGGATAAATACGGCACTGTGGCTGACGTCGGCTGCATTCTCTTTCCTGACTCTTTTAAACTACAAACATCATATTGGGATAAATAATACTGCTTTCCTGGAAAATTTAAAGTGGAAATACAGGGTACTACTATACATTATCATACTGTACATAGTGGAAAATGATGCTTCTACTGCTATATTCTGTATCCTAACTTTTTACACTATATAGATATAAATACAGCTGCTTTCTAGTGGTTTTTAAAGTGGAAATATAGTGTACTACTGTGCATTATTAAACTGTACATAGCAAAATGCTTTCTAATTCTTCTTATTCTTTCTCCTTATAAACTACATATAATAATAAGTAAACTTATTTGAATGTATGACTGCTTACCTATGATATTTAAGGTGGAAACACAGGGAACTGCTGTACATTATCATACTGTATATAGTGAAAACTGATACACAGCCCTGCTATATTCTCTATCCTAATCATAAACTTCATATATAATACTAGAGTAAATAATACTGTTTTTCCTGTGGTAACTACACATATAATATTAGACAATATCTGTGATATTTAAGGTGGAAATACAGGGAAATACAGTACATTATCATACTGTACAAAGTGAACAATTATGCTACCACTAATAATCAGCTGTATTCGCTTTCCTGCCTTTACTGTATTTACCACTTGCATAATAAAAGGATAAAGACGGCTTCTTTGTGTTATTTAAGGTGGAAATACAGATAACTACTGCACATTATCATAGTGTAAATACAAAAATGAACTGTATATATAAAAGTTTCTGTTGTAATGCACATATGGCTTTCTGGGATATTTAAGGTGGAAATGTAGGGTACTGCTATGCATTATTATACTGTTTATTCTCTCCTGAACCTTATAAATCCAATGCAATATTATAGGATATATGTGGCTGCTTGCCTGTGACATTTAAGGTGGAAATAGAGGTTACTACTCTACATTATCATAGTGTACATGTGGAGGAAAAGCATGGCAGCAGTGCAGCACCCAGCTACATCCCAACCCTTCACTAACTCTCATGGCAGTGGGGTAAATCTGTCTGCTGTCAGGGTATTTTAGGGGAAGGGTTTCACAGCAGATCTCCTCCTAACCACTTACATAAGCAGTGAAATATTATCTGTTAAAAGCAGCTGACTGGAAAATAAAGACCTGCTGCTGTCTGAGCGGTGGAGGATGCTGACATCTAGTGGCAGAGATCAGGAACAACAACAACAACAACAGGTTTTAGACAACTTTCATTTTAAGGGTTCAAGTTCAAGCCACAGACTGTAAATAATCAAGCCTGTAGGGATGAAACGGTAGAGTTTTTGTTAGGATTCTTCTTATTCTTCTTCTTCTTGATCTCAGAAACCATAAGAGCTACAGCAATCAAACTTGGCAGATAGGTTCAAAGTCTCACCCACTTCTCAGGCCACAGAAATTAATCAGCCAGATGGTGGCACTCCAACAACCAACTTTATGTTTTGGCTTATAACTTCTGAACCAAAGGTGTAGAAACACAGTTCTTTTTTCCCAAATTTCCTTGGGTCATATTGAGTCCATTGCTCACACTGTTGTCCATTTTCCACTATTCTAAATTTTGTCCAGAACAAATTTTTTGCTAGTCCTCCTACAAATTTGATCCAATCATCACCAAATTTGTCTGACAGCATGTCTGGACTGCCCTGAATAAAACTGTCAATGGGTTTTTGATACTCTGTACCGTTTGGCCACAATTTCCTGCCAAAGTTCACAAAAATGTGGGCAGGGCCTAGTTTACAAAAACTGCAATAACTCATGAACACATGCAGGTAGTGAATCTGTGTTAACATGCAAAATTTGGTGGCATTTCATCAATAGGTGGCGTTATAGAAATCTTATAAGTCTAAATGGCAATAAGTCATTGTAGAAATTCTTCCATAAAACAATCGGTACCTCGGAAACTGTAAGTCTTAGATTAATCAAATTTGGTGGATGGGTTTCAAATCTTCTTCACTACTCAGGCAACAAAATTTACACTGACCGGCCAGTTGAGGAAGCTGTAAGAAACAACTTTACATCTTGGCCAACCACTACTGAACTGTAAGGTTCAGGCTCATTTTATTGGCTCAAGTCCAATAAAATGCACATACTGGATTTAATTTCCTCCACCATTTTTTTTTTATTTCTCCTACAAATTTGACAAAATTGTGTATGTGCATGTGTATGTGTTTAAACAATGGCACAGTACCCTATGTTTCTGTTTCTGTTGTTGAAATGTAGAACTTTTCCATAATGATGAATTACGTTTATATTCTCACTGTCAAATCGTTTCAATCTGAAAAACGGCTACAAAATGGTTATATTTATTGTTATTGTTATTATAATTAGTATGATAAATAGATACAATTTAATTTATGTGTCACTATATATGTAAGTATATATATATATATATATATAAGTACATACTTTCATACAGACACATAGATACACATATATACATACACACACACACACACAAACAAAATAGAGGTCATATTATAGAACAATCTTAGTATTAGTATAAAATCTTGCCACTCATGAATAAACGTCTTCTGTTAAGGATGAGGTGGCAGGCTTTGGCACATTCATTGATACAATGTTTACCAGCTAAAATTACACACAATTTATTTAAATCATCGTACTCATTAAAATTTGCAACATGGTTTGAAAGTTGGAAAAATAATTCAGAACGAATGTCTGTATAGAGTCCACAGTGTAGGAGTACAAGGGCTTCTGATTCAATAGAACCATTATTACATAGGGGACAGAGCCGTCTATCAGCTGGAGTGTTTGTGTACCTGCCAGTTTCTATAGCTAAAGGTGCTTCTATGCTGCTTTGAGAAGATACTTTGTGTGTATGGCTCTGTTTCAAAAGCCCCTTTAAATAGGCAATAGATGCACAGTCTCTTACCCTCAGGTTTATTTATTAACTGAAACCCATTTCTGTTCTGATCACTCTTTTCGTGAGCTACCTTACTGTACATAACCGTGGTTACTCATTTATTAATCTGAGCTGAGCTTTGTTTTATTTTGCTTTGCTTTGTTTTGTTTATTAATGTCCTACTTTATTGTCTTGGTTATTGTATTATTGTCCTCTCATTTATGTTTTGAATAAAATAAATAAATATATATATATATTTTAAAGTTCTCACAATGTACATATATTTTTTTCCATTAGTCAACTGGGAAGCCCACAGAAACACACGTTTACAGAGTCGACTGTCAGGCATGCTACAAAGCCTCTGCCAATTCTTAAAAATACATGACCACTGGCGTTGCCATAGAGTTTTCCAACCCATATCACCCTGTATGGCAGCAGTTGGGGTGTATTTACCAACTCCTAGATAAAATCTACATACTCGGTTAAAGACAGCATTGACACAAGAATAACTTTTGTAACCCCAGACAGCAGCAGCACATGTCAGAATGGGTTAAAACAGGGATTCAAACAGTTTGGTAAAAACATGCAAAAGGAAGATTTACATTTGGCTTTGACAGCACCCAGAGCTCTATTTGCATGCATTGCCAGATGCTTAACAGTTTTGTCATAGTTTAAAAACTCTAAACTCTTCCAGTGGTGAAGGGTCACATGAAAATCTGAACAAAGTTAAGGGAACTAACTTTCTAAAATGCACCACCTTTGATTTGTCAACATTTATGTTCAGTTTCCAATCCTGACACCATGGACAAGGCCTAGCATCTCCTGCAATTCTTCTTCAGTTTCAGAAATTAAGACAATATGTATAATAGAGGATTTTTTCATTATCTATACAGACACCCTTACCTAAGGCTTTGACTGACAGAGAAAGATAATTTATGTACATAGAAAACAGAATGGGGGATAAAATACCAAAATGCTTACCACAAATAAAGCCAAAGAGGAGCCTTAATTCCCTTGGAGGAGCAAGTGCAGGAGAGCCTGACCGAGACGCAGGTGCCGGTGGGAGGGATGGAGACCTGGTGAAGGTACGGTTACATGTAGACAGTTATTACGCACACATGTTTTAGATGCATTGTTTTCATCAAGGCTCATAATACGTGTCAGCAAATCCAGAGAAGAGCGTGCAACTTTTCCTTTTTGTATATTTATGTAATAGTCTGAATACTGAGTACGCATTCTGCAACTCTGCCAATGAGACTTAAATTGTACATTTTAAAGTCAGCATACTCGTTTAAACGCTGCGATCTAATGACTGCGTGTTATGCAGATGATTGTGTCACTTTGATCTTGGAGCCAGAGACAGTTTCAGCAGAGCTATCCTATGCGCAAAATGATAAGACGTGCTTTTCCTAGGTCTTAAATTTTGTGCGTAATCGACAGGTGATGACGGCCACCGCCTCTTGATAAATCACGTCCACTGCCAATTTATATAAATCCCTCCCTTCATTTGGCGCCTCAGCCTTGCAATTAGACCAAACCGCAAAAAAAAAGCGCACACAGATAAACCCAAATGCCGTCTTAGTAGAGCAGGAAAAAAGGTTTAAGCACCTGCAATGCGATTTGCACTGCGCAAACCTTTAGTAGATCCGGCCATAGGCCCTATGTGTGTAGAAATGAGAGACTTTGGAACTCACCCCTGGCCTGACAAAGCTCCGCCCCTTAGCTGACTCAACTGAGAAAAAACAGGAAGCAGAGGTTGTTATCCTTCCACTCCTCACTGAGAAGAGTCACACATATCGAGGCACAGACAACTAGATTCTCCTTCAGATCAAACCCACGACTTCCACTGAGGGAGGACAGCTGCAGGAGGGAATACTGGGAATACTGGGAATACTGGAATACTGGAATACTGCCACTTCAAACTGCTGCTGACTCCTCAGACTGAATGTGAGTTGAATAACTACGACTTGAAGTGAAAGTAACTTTTAAGAAACATTCTTGTGGCGGGAGTGGTACCACGACTGACTGTGTTGTGTTTTTAGCTTCACTCAGAGAGAAAATGGCTTCCAGATCAGAGGAAGATCTCTCCTGTCCTGTCTGCCATGACATTTTTAAAGATCCTGTCATCCTGTCATGCAGCCACAGCTTCTGTAAAGCCTGTCTGCAGAGCTGGTGGACAAAGAAACAAATACTTGCATGTCCAGTTTGTAAGAGAAGATCTTCAAAGAATGATCCACCTTGTAACTTGTCCTTAAAGAACCTGTGTGAGGCTTTCTTACTGGAGAGAGATCAGAGAGCTTCAGTAGAGTCTGAGCCTCTCTGCAGTCTGCACTCTGAGAAACTCAAGCTCTTCTGTCTGGACCATCAGCAGCCAGTGTGTGTTGTCTGTCGAGATTCAGAAAAACACACCGACCACAGATTCAGACCCATCGATGAAGCTGCACGGCATCACAAGGAGGAACTCCAGAAATCACTGAAGCCCTTACAGGAGAAACTGAAACTCTTTAATGAAGTTAAAGGAAACTGTGATCAAACAGCAGAACACATTAAGGTCCAGGCCCGACACACAGAGAGGCAAATTAAGGAGGAGTTTAAGAAGCTTCACCAGTTTCTACAAGAGGAAGAGGAGGCCAGGATCGCTGCACTGAGGGAGGAAGAGCAGCAGAAGAGTCAGATGATGAAGAAGAAGATTGAGGGTCTGAGCAGAGAGATAGCACCTCTTTCAGATACAGTCAGAGCCATAGAGAAGGAGCTGAGAGCTGAAGACGCCTCATTGCAGAACTACAAGGCTACAGTGAAAAGAGTCCAGCGCCCCCTGCTGGAGGATCCACAGCTGGTCTCAGGAGCTCTGATAGACGAGGCCAAACACCTGGGCAACCTGAGCTTCACAGTCTGGGACAAGATGAAGGAGATGGTCTCCTACACTCCTGTGATTCTGGACCCCAACACTGCCAGTCCAGAACTCATCCTGTCTGAAGATCTGACCAGTGTGAGTTGTGTAGAGAGACAGCAGCTTCCTGACAATCCAGAGAGGTTTGACTACTACCGCTCTGTTCTGGGCTCTGAGGGCTTTAACTCAGGAACTCACAGCTGGGATGTTGAGGTTGGAGACAGTACAGTGTATCGACTGGGCGTGTTAGCAGAGTCTGACCAGAGGAAGGGACGCACACGGTCTGGATTATGGAGAATAGGGTTCTGTAACGGTAAATACACAGTACGCTCCTCACCAAATCCAGACATTGATCTCCCAGTGAAGAAGAAGCTCCAGAGGATCAGAGTGCATCTGGACTGGAACAGAGGAAAGCTGTCATTCTCTGATCCTGATACTAACACACACATACACACCTTCACACACACTTTCACTGATAGGCTGTTTCCATACGTTAACACTTCGAATAAACTGAAGATTTTACCAGTGAAGGTCTCTGTAACAGTGAAACAGCACAATTAGAGATGAAGAAGAAGATGATGATGGTGGTGACTGAGTGATGTTTGAGTATAATAACATACAAAAAAAAAGAATTACAGATTCATATTAGATCATGTATACATTCCTTAAGTGCTGTGTCGAGAAGAAGAATATATCATATAATAATCTTATAAAAGCTACCTTGGCATACAAACATTCAGTACTACACACATTCTGAAATTTCCCATCATTACATCAGAATTGTAAGTCACACCATCATGTTGCTTCATCACCTTTAGATTGGTTTCCCTTCAGCCAGTGTTTGAAATTGGTTTTAAAGGATCTATAGGTGCTACACAGTCTTATGGAAGATGGTAATGTAGTTCCTACCGTTCTGACCCAAAAAGCTGACTGGCCAAATTATGTAGACCAAATTTTTTCATAATAGCTTTGTCTAGTGGAGACTCTGTTGTTATAGATGGCTCCCTCTAGTGGAGGATCTGACAGTATTTTTACCCTGATGAATTGAGAGGTGGTGGAGCTAAATCATCAACAATGTAATCTTCCTGAATTCCCCTTTGGTGATCAATAAAGTGCAATCTTAATCTTAATCTTATACAGTAGATAAACATTTATCATGACGATGAAGTTACTGTATCTTGGGTCAGAAGATTATACTTTTTAATAATATTGCAATGACGGGTTAGGGTTTGTTTTTTTAATCAAATACTTTTAAGTGTTTGTTTGTAAAACTTGTGATTGAGTTGTTTTAATGTAGTGTCATTTGCTTGAGACCAAGTTGAGATATGAAACATGGGAAAATATTATTGCATGCATATCCATCTTTGCAGCATCTGTGCTCATCTAATGTAATATAAATCTAAATTGAACCAGGTTATGCTTTATTTTTCTACATAACTTTTTGACTTGCTTTTTAAGATTTAGGTTACTGTCAATGTTAATGCCTAGGTATTTGAAATATATGACGATCTCAATCCTTTGTCCCTTAAGGGAGAATCATTCTGTCTAATTGAGAAGAACATACACACAGTTTTGGATATATTCAGTGTCAAACAAGATTGAGTCAGCCAGTCTGATATTCTATCCATTGCAGCTGTATGTTCATCTGCAACTTATACTTATACTTTTGACTTTGCATTTACATATATGACATAAATACAGTATGACATATTCTGTATATTAATCTCTGGGCAAACTAGTGGAAGATCATTCATGTAAATACTAAATAAGAGTGGTCCTAAGATAGAGCCTTGCGGGACCCCAAAGGAAGACTCTGAAAATACAGAAAGACGTCCATTTATCCTGGTGCAGTGTTTTCAGTTGTGATGATATGATGGCATCCATTCCGTGTTGTTTTCTGCCAAGTTATGTGCTGATAACTTAGACAGTAGGACATTATGGTAGATCGTATCAAATGTTTTCTTCATATGTAAGAGAACATTATTTTAAATCTGCACTATCAATCATTTTGTCAGAGTGGGTGTCACTTTATTTAAAAGGTGGAGATCTCATTTTGGATTCAGACTTAGTGTAATGTTGGTGATCGAGGAATTTTTTTCTACTGTTGTATTCTTTGTATTTTCCTCTGCTCTGAAAATCAGCTAAATGCCTAAAATGTAAATTTATGATTATGTATGTTAGAATTGTAATCTGTAACCTACTGTGAAACTAATAAAGAATGAAGTTAAGAGGGAAATTTGTTGAGATTTAGACCTACTGACTGTCATTTCAGTTGCGTTGTCTTCATGTCTAGGTTCTGCTGACTGAAGGTTGATTTATAGTTCGGTGTTGAAGTGTCGCCATAGCTACAACGCAGGTGTCTGCGGTGGAGCCAGCATTTATACAATCTCTACTGCTTTTGTTGTTAATCAATGCAAGACACAGAGGAACAGAGGAAAGCTGTCATTCTCTGATCCTGATACATGTGATACCCAAGGTTTCATGAGTCTATATCAAAGATTTCTCCTGAATTTTGGACACATTCTAATGTGTCTCATCTCAGACTCTCTGTCTCTTTGAGGATTAACAAAGACAGGGCTGAGTGTTGGAGTTGTATGGTTATTTACCAGGTCTGTTCCTTGATACCAGCTTTTAGTGGTGGAAATGAGGTAATTTACGTTGAGGTCGGTGCCCTTTCTTCACGATCTCACGGTCTTCTCCCACCATACTGATCTGTTATCAGGGAAGAGGCTCACACAAAATGCACAGGGCCTTTCCAGATGTGGGATGACAATGATGATGTGGTGCAGTTACTACAGTTGTTTGCAAGGAGTCTCAAAGTGCGTCGGACCACATTTGATTATGATGAATATTTTTTTTTTCTCTCCTATGACTTTTTTTTATGTCTTTATGTATTCTGTCGTATTTTTGAAAATATATTATGGCAAATGCATTTGAAGAAGTGTATTTATTGGACTGTTTGTAATATGACATTTGAGATTTGAGGTGCATACAGCACTACTGAATTGTTAAAATGCTTTGCAAGAGTTATAATATTTAGATGTTAGATTGCATTTTAACTTAAAACACTGGGCTACTTGACTAATACTGTTTTCATTACACATTTCATTACACATCTGTGTAGTTGCTCTGCATCCTATTTAAACAATGTCACAGTAGCCTATGTTTCTGTTTCTGAGATGTAGAACTTTTCCATAATAATGAATCACGCTTATATTCTCACTGTCAAATCATATGGAGCTGACAAATGGCTATAAAATGGTTATATTTATTGTTATTGTTGTTATTATTATAATTAGTATATTCATTATCTTTAGAAATTTAGTTTCATCATGTTTTCATCAATTAAGACACTTTGTCAGTCACCCCTGGCCTGACAAAGCTCCGCCCCTTTGCTGACTCAACTAAGACAAACCAGGAAACAGAGTTCGTCGTTCTTCCTCTCCTCACTGAGAAGAGACACACGCCGAGAGACAGACGATAAGATTCACCTTCAGACCAAACCCACGACTTCCACTGAGGGAGGACAGCTACAGGAGGGAATACTGGAATACTGTGAATACTGGAATACTGCCACTTCAACCTGCTGCTGACTCCACACACTGAATGTGAGTTTTAGAAGAACCACGACTCAAAGTGAAAGTTTAACTTTCAGAGACTTTTCTAAAGGAGGTAGTGATACCACGACTGACTGACTTATTTCCTGTTTGAGCTGTCTGCCCGGCGTGTTTTCAGCTTTACACAGAGAGAAAATGGCTTCCAGATCAGAGGAGGATCTCTCCTGTCCTGTCTGCCATGACATCTTTAAGGATCCTGTCCTCCTGTCATGTAGCCACAGCTTCTGTAAAGCCTGTCTGCAGGAATGGTGGACAGAGAAACAAATACACGAGTGTCCAGTCTGTAAGAGAAGATCTTCAAAGAGTAAACCACCTCGTAATTTGGCACTAAAGAACCTGTGTGAGGCTTTCTTACTGGAGAGAGATCAGAGAGCTTCAGCAGGTTCTGAGCTTCTCTGCAGTCTGCACTCTGAGAAACTCAAGCTCTTCTGTCTGGACCATCAGCAGCCAGTGTGTGTTGTCTGTCTGCATTCAAAAACACACACCAACCACAGAATCAGACCCATCGATGAAGCTGCACAGGATCACAAGGAGGAACTCCAGGAATCACTGAAGCCCTTAAAGGAGAAACTAAAGCTGTTTTATCAAGTTAAAGGAAACTGTGATCAAACAGCAGAACACATTAAGGTCCGGGCCCGACGCACAGAGAGGCAGATTAGGAGGGAGTTTAAGAAACTTCACCAGTTTCTACAAGAGGAAGAGGAGGACAGGATCGCTGCACTGAGGAAGGAAGAGAAGAAGAAGAGTCAGATGATGAAGAAGAAGATTGAGGGTCTGAGCAGAGAGATAGCAGCTCTTTCAGACACAGTCAGAGCCATAGAGAAGGAGCTGAGAGCTGAAGACGTCTCGTTCCTGCAGAACTACAAGGCTACAGTGGAAAGAGTCCAGCGCCCCCTGCTGGAGGATCCAGAGCTGGTCTCAGGAGCTCTGATAGACGAGGCCAAACACCTGGGCAACCTGAGCTTCACAGTCTGGGACAAGATGACGGAGATGGTCTCCTACACTCCTGTGATTCTGGACCCAAACACTGCCAATCCAGAACTCATCCTGTCTGAAGATCTGACCAGTGTGAGATGGGGAGAGAGACAGAAGCTTCCTGGAAACCCAGAGAGGTTTGACCACTACCGCTCTGTTCTGGGCTCTGAGGGCTTTAACTCAGGAATTCACAGCTGGGATGTTGAGGTTGGAGACAATAAGTACTGGAGACTGGGTGTGGCAACAGAGTCTGTCCAGAGGAAAGGAATCATACACTCTGGATTATGGAGAATAGGGTTCTATCATGGTCAATACTCAGCACGTTCCCTACCAGATCAACCCACTGTTCTCCCAGTGAAGAAGAAGCTCCAGAGGATCAGACTGCATCTGGACTGGGACAGAGGAAAGCTGTCATTCTCTGATCCTGATACTAACACACACATACACACCTTCACACACACTTTCACTGACAGGCTGTTTCCATTCATTTTTACTGGAAAAGCACTCCCTCTGAAGATATTACCAGTGAAGGTCTCTGTAACAGTGGAACAGCAAAGGGATGAAGAAGAAGAAGAAGAAGAAGAAGAAGAAGAAGAAGAAGAAGAAGAAGAAGAGGAGGAGGAGGAGGAAGAGGAAGAAGAAGAAGAAGAAGATGATGATGATGATGATGATGATGATGATGATTATAATTATAATTATTATGATTAGGTAATGTGCACAACAAGCCATCTATTTCTTAAAGGCGAATGTGACTCAATTTAAGGATTCATGTTCTACCAATTTCTACATATTCCTACAACTTCTAAGATAAAATGAGGTGAAACTTTATTGATCCCTGCAGTGAAATCAGGTCGTTGCAGCAGCAACAAAAAAGCAAATAGTAATAGGATACAGCAAAGAAAAATAGAGTATAAACAGAAACATTTAATATAAAGAAGAATATAGCAAATGGCGGTTCTGTGAACATACACAACTGAACAACTGTTTGAACATTACAACATGTTAAGTAGAATATATAAAAGAAAAGTATGGAGTATGGATTACAGCATTATTTAGGTGGGTAAAATAATAGCAGTAATAGAATAGAATAATAAACATAACAATAATATATGTTCTATCTATGTAAATCTATGGACTGTTGTATTGGTTTACAGTCCCAGTCCAGGTTGAGGTCATGAATGTGACCTGCAGCTACTCAGCTCTGTTCTGACTCGCCAAGCAGTTATTTAAATTAAGGAGGATGAAGGGAGATAGACCGCATTGTTAGCTATGAATATGTAATGTATGAGAGGATTTGAGTGGAAAATATGAGACAAAACAACAAGTTACCCCCTTCAACCTCCTTCTTGTTAGTCATAAATGTGTAATATAATCTTTATAGTCTGATTTTGACAAGATTTTTCAAAGCACACTAAAAGGGGCTTTACAAAGAAGGAAATAAAACCAAGAGATAAAAGTAGCATTAAAAAGTATATAGCAATGTAAGCAAAGCAAGAAACATAGACGTATTCACCTTTTTAACTATAGACTATTTCAGAGAAGTTGTTAAGACTGAACTAATCATATGAATTAGTTCATCATTAATCATTAATTCATCATTAATCCATTCCCTAAACACATTACAGGATAAATATGGCACTGTGGCTGACGTCGGCTGTTATACTGCATTCTCTTTCCTGACTCTTTTAAACTACAAACATCATATTGGGATAAATAATACTGCTTTCCTGGAAAATTTAAAGTGGAAATACAGGGTACTACTATACATTGTCATACTGTACATAGTGGAAAATGATGCTTCTACTGCTATATTCTGTATCCTAACTTTTTACACTATATAGATATAAATACAGCTGCTTTCTAGTGGTTTTTAAAGTGGAAATATAGTGTACTACTGTGCATTATTAAACTGTACATAGCAAAATGCTTTCTAATTCTTCTTATTCTTTCTCCTTATAAACTACCTATAATAATAAGTAAACTTATTTGAATGTATGACTGCTTACCTATGATATTTAAGGTGGAAACACAGGGAACTGCTGTACATTATCATACTGTATATAGTGAAAACTGATACACAGCCCTGCTATATTCTCTATCCTAATCATAAACTTCATATATAATACTAGAGTAAATAATACTGTTTTTCCTGTGGTAACTACACATATAATATTAGACAATATCTGTGATATTTAAGGTGGAAATACAGGGAAATACAGTACATTATCATACTGTACAAAGTGAACAATTGTGCTACCACTAATAATCAGCTGTATTCGCTTTCCTGCCTTTACTGTATTTACCACTTGCATAATAAAAGGATAAAGACGGCTTCTTTGTGTTATTTAAGGTGGAAATACAGATAACTACTGCACATTATCATAGTGTAAATACAAAAATGAACTGTATATATAAAAGTTTCTGTTGTAATGCACATATGGCTTTCTGGGATATTTAAGGTGGAAATGTAGGGTACTGCTATGCATTATTATACTGTTTATTCTCTCCTGAACCTTATAAATCCAATGCAATATTATAGGATATATGTGGCTGCTCGCCTGTGACATTTAAGGTGGAAATAGAGGTTACTACTCTACATTATCATAGTGTACATGTGGAGGAAAAGCATGGCAGCAGTGCAGCACCCAGCTACATCCCAACCCTTCACTAACTCTCATGGCAGTGGGGTAAATCTGTCTGCTGTCAGGGTATTTTAGGGGAAGGGTTTCACAGCAGATCTCCTCCTAACACACTTACATAAGCAGTGAAATATCATCTGTTTAAAAGCAGCTGACTGGAAAATAAAGACCTGCTGCTGTCTGAGCGGTGGAGGATGCTGACATCTAGTGGCAGAGATCAGGAACAACAACAACAACAGGTTTTTAGACAACTTTCATTTTAAGGGTTCAAGTTCAAGCCACAGACTGTAAATAATCAAGATGAAACGGTAGAGTTTTTGTTAGGATTCTTCTTATTCTTCTTCTTCTTGATCTCAGAAACCATAAGAGCTACAGCAATCAAACTTGGCAGATAGGTTCAAAGTCTCACCCACTTCTCAGGCCACAGAAATTAATCAGCCAGATGGTGGCACTCCAACAACCAACTTTATGTTTTGGCTTATAACTTCTGAACCAAACACAGTTCTTTTTTCCCAAATTTCCTTGGGTCATATTGAGTCCATTGCTCACATTGTTGTCCATTTTCCGCTATTCTACATTTTGTCCAGAACAAATTTTTTGCTAGTCCTCCTACAAATTTGATCCAATCATCACCAAATTTGTCTGACAGCATGTGTGGACTGCCCTGAATGAAACTGTCAATGGGTTTTTGATACTCTGTACCGTTTGGCCACAATTTCCTGCCAAAGTTCACAAAAATGTGGGCAGGGCCTAGTTTACAAAAACTGCAATAACTCATGAACACATGCAGGTAGTGAATCTGTGTTAACATGCAAAATTTGGTGGCAGAAATCTTCTAAGTCTAAATGGCAATAAGTCATTGTAGAAATTCTTCCATAAAACAATCGGTACCTCGGAAACTGTAAGTCTTAGATTAATCAAATTTGGTGGATGGGTTTCAAATCTTCTTCACTACTCAGGCAACAAAATTTACACTGATTGGCCAGTTGATGAAGCTGTAAGAAACAACTTTACATCTTGGCCAACCACTACTGAACTGTAAGGTCTAGAATCTATTTTTTTCCCTCATATTCCTTGGCTCAAGTCCAATAAAATGCATGTACTGGATTTAATTTCCTCCATGGTTGTTTTTACACCATTTTTTTATTTCTTCTACAAATTTGCTTTAATCTCCACATAATTGTGTATGTGCATGTGTATGTGTTTAAACAATGGCACAGTACCCTATGTTTCTGTTTCTGTTGTTGAAATGTAGAACTTTTCCATAATGATGAATTACGTTTATATTCTCACTGTCAAATCATTTCAATCTGAAAAACGGCTACAAAATGGTTATATTTATTGTTATTGTTATTATTATTAGTATGATAAATATATATAATTTAATTTATGTGTCACTATATATGTATATATATATATATATAGACACAAATATACACAGACATAAGTACATACTTTAACACAGACACATAGATACACATATACACACACACACACACACACACACTAACAAAATAGAGGTCATATTATAGAACAATCTTAGTATTAGTATAAAATCTTGACACTCATGAATAAACGTCTTCTGTTAAGGATGAGGTGGCAGGTTTTGCCACATTCATTGATACAATGTTTACCAGCTAAAATTACACACAATTTATTTAAATCATCGTACTCATTAAAATTTGCAACATGGTTTGAAAGTTGGAAAAATAATTCAGAACGAATGTCTGTATAGAGTTCACAGTGTAGGAGTACAAGGGCTTCTGATTCAATAGAACCATTATTACATAGGGGACAGAGCCGTCTATCAGCTGGAGTGTTTGTGTACCTGCCAGTTTCTATAGCTAAAGGTGCTTCTATGCTGCTTTGAGAAGATACTTTGTGTGTATGGCTCTGTTTCAAAAGCACCTTTAAATAGGCAATAGGTGCACAGTCTCTTACCCTCAGGTTTATTTATTAACTGAAACCCATTTCTGTTCTGATCACTCTTTTCGTGAGCTACCTTACTGTACATAACCGTGGTTACTCATTTATTAATCTGAGCTGAGCTTTGTTTTATTTTGCTTTGCTTTGTTTTGTTTATTAATGTCCTACTTTATTGTCTTGGTTATTGTATTATTGTCCTCTCATTTATGTTTTGAATAAAATAAATAAATATATATATTTTTTTTAAAGTTCTCACAATGTACATATATTTTTTTCCATTAGTCAACTGGAAAGCCCACAGAAACACACGTTTACAGAGTCGACTGTCAGGCATGCTACAAAGCCTCTGCCAATTCTTAAAAATACATGACCACTGGCGTTGCCATAGAGTTTTCCAACCCATATCACCCTGTATGGCAGCAGTTGGGGTGTATTTACCAACTCCTAGATAAAATCTACATACTCGGTTAAAGACAGCATTGACACAAGAATAACTTTTCTAACCCCAGACAGCAGCAGCACATGTCAGAATGGGTTAAAACAGGGATTCAAACGGTTTGGTAAAAACATGCAAAAGGAAGATTTACATTTGGCTTTGACAGCACCCAGAGCTCTATTTGCATGCATTGCCAGATGCTTAACAGTTTTGTCATAGTTTAAAAACTCTAAACTCTTCCAGTGGTGAAGGGTCACATGAAAATCTGAACAAAGTTAAGGGAACTAACTTTCTAAAATGCGCCACCTTTGATTTGTCAACATTTATGTTCAGTTTCCAATCCTGACACCATGGACAAGGCCTAGCATCTCCTGCAATTCTTCTTCAGTTTCAGAAATTAAGACAATATGTATAATAGAGGATTTTTTCATTATCTATACAGACACCCTTACCTAAGGCTTTGACTGACAGAGAAAGATAATTTATGTACATAGAAAACAGAATGGGGATAAAATACCAAAATGCTTACCACAAATAAAGCCAAAGAGGAGCCTTAATTCCCTTGGAGGAGCAAGTGCAGGAGAGCCTGACCGAGACGCAGGTGCCGGTGGGAGGGATGGAGACCTGGTGAAGGTACGGTTACATGTAGACAGTTATTACGCACACATGTTTTAGATGCATTGTTTTCATCAAGGCTCATAATACGTGTCAGCAAATCCAGAGAAGAGCGTGCAACTTTTCTTTTTTTGTATATTTATGTAATAGTCTGAATACTGAGTACGCATTCTGCAACTCTGCCAATGAGGCTTAAATTGTACATTTTAAAGTCAGCATACTCGTTTAAACGCTGCGATCTAATGACTGCGTGTTATGCAGATGATTGTGTCACTTTGATCTTGGAGCCAGAGACAGTTTCAGCAGAGCTATCCTATGCGCAAAATGATAAGACATGCTTGCCCTAGGTTTTAAATTTCGTGCGTAATCGACAGGTGATGACGGCCACCGCCTCTTGATAAATCACGTCCACTGCCAATTTCTATAAATCCCTCCCTTCATTTTGCGCCTCAGCCTTGCAATTAGACCAAACCGCAAAAAACGGCGCACACAGATAAACCCAAATGCCGTCTTAGTAGAGCAGGAAAAAAGGTTTTAGCACCCGCAATGCGATTTGCGATTTGCACTGCGCAAACCTTTAGTAGATCCGGCCATAGGCCCTATGTGTGTAGAAATGAGAGACTTTGGAACTCACCCCTGGCCTGACAAAGCTCCGCCCCTTAGCTGACTCAACTGAGAAAAAACAGGAAGCAGAGGTTGTTATCCTTCCACTCCTCACTGAGAAGAGTCACACATATCGAGGCACAGACAACTAGATTCTCCTTCAGATCAAACCCACGACTTCCACTGAGGGAGGACAGCTGCAGGAGGGAATACTGGGAATACTGGGAATACTGGAATACTGGAATACTGCCACTTCAAACTGCTGCTGACTCCTCAGACTGAATGTGAGTTGAATAACTACGACTTGAAGTGAAAGTAACTTTTAAGAAACATTCTTGTGGAGGGAGTGGTACCACGACTGACTGTGTTGTGTTTTTAACTTCACTCAGAGAGAAAATGGCTTCCAGATCAGAGGAGGATCTCTCCTGTCCTGTCTGCCATGACATTTTTAAAGATCCTGTCATCCTGTCATGCAGCCACAGCTTCTGTAAAGCCTGTCTGCAGAGCTGGTGGACAAAGAAACAAATACTTGCGTGTCCAGTTTGTAAGAGAAGATCTTCAAAGAATGATCCACCTTGTAACTTGTCCTTAAAGAACCTGTGTGAGGCTTTCTTACTGGAGAGAGATCAGAGAGCTTCAGTAGAGTCTGAGCTTCTCTGCAGTCTGCACTCTGAGAAACTCAAGCTCTTCTGTCTGGACCATCAGCAGCCAGTGTGTCTTGTCTGTCGAGATTCAGAAAAACACACCGACCACAGATTCAGACCCATCGATGAAACTACACGGCATCACAAGGAGGAACTCCAGAAATCACTGAAGCCCTTACAGGAGAAACTGAAGATCTTTAATGAAGTTAAAGGAAACTGTGATCAAACAGCAGAACACATTAAGGTCCAGGCCCGACACACAGAGAGGCAGATTAAGGAGGAGTTTAAGAAGCTTCACCAGTTTCTACAAGAGGAAGAGGAGGCCAGGATCGCTGCACTGAGGGAGGAAGAGCAGCAGAAGAGTCAGATGATGAAGAAGAAGATTGAGGGTCTGAGCAGAGAGATAGCAGCTCTTTCAGATACAGTCAGAGCCATAGAGAAGGAGCTGAGAGCTGAAGACGCCTCGTTCCTGCAGAACTACAAGGCTACAGTGGAAAGAGTCCAGCGCCCCCTGCTGGAGGATCCACAGCTGGTCTCAGGAGCTCTGATAGACGAGGCCAAACACCTGGGCAACCTGAGCTTCACAGTCTGGGACAAGATGAAGGAGATGGTCTCCTACACTCCTGTGATTCTGGACCCCAACACTGCCAGTCCAGAACTCATCCTGTCTGAAAATCTGACCAGTGTGAGTTGTGTAGAGAGACAGCAGCTTCCTGACAATCCAGAGAGGTTTGACTACTACCGCTCTGTCCTGGGCTCTGAGGGCTTTAACTCAGGAAGTCACAGCTGGGATGTTGAGGTTGGAGACAGTACAGTGTATCGACTGGGCGTGTTAGCAGAGTCTGACCAGAGGAAGGGACACACACGGTCTGGATTATGGAGAATAGGGTTCTGTAACCGTAAATACACAGTACGCTCCTCACCAAATCCAGACATTGATCTCCCAGTGAAGAAGAAGCTCCAGAGGATCAGAGTGCATCTGGACTGGAACAGAGGAAAGCTGTCATTCTCTGATCCTGATACTAACACACACATACACACCTTCACACACACTTTCACTGACAGGCTGTTTCCATACGTTAACACTTCGAATAAACTGAAGATTTTACCAGTGAAGGTCTCTGTAACAGTGAAACACAATTAGAGATGAAGAAGAAGATGATGATGGTGGTGACTGAGTGATGTTTGAGTATAATAACATACAAAAAAAAGAATTACAGATTCATATTAGATCATGTATACATTCCTTAAGTGCTGTGTCGAGAAGAAGAATATATCATATAATAATCTTATAAAAGCTACCTTGGCATACAAACATTCAGTACTACACACATTCTGAAATTTCCCATCATTACATCAGAATTGTAAGTCACACCATCATGTTGCTTCATCACCTTTAGATTGGTTTCCCTTCAGCCAGTGTTTTAAACCGGTTTTAAAGGATCTATAGGTGCTACACAGTCTTATGGAAGATGGTAATGTAGTTCCTACTGTTCTGACCCAAAAAGCTGACTGGCCAAATTATGTAGACCAAATTTTTGCACAATAGCTTTGTCTAGTGGAGACTCTGTTGTTATAAATGGCTCCCTCTAGTGGAGGATCTGATAGTATTTTTACCCTGATGAATTGAGAGGTGGTGGAGCTAAATCATCAACAATGTAATCTTCCTGAATTCCCCTTTGGTGATCAATAAAGTGCAATCTTAATCTTGAGCTTATACAGTAGATAAACATTTATCATGACGATGAAGTTACTGTATCTTGGGTCAGAAGATTATACTTTTTTAATAATATTGCAATGACGGGTTAGGGTTTGTTTTTTTAATCAAATACTTTAAGTGTTTGTTTGTAAAACTTGTGATTGAGTTGTTTTAATGTAGTGTCATTTGCTTGAGACCAAGTTGAGATATGAAACATGGGAAAATATCATTGCATGCATATCCATCTTTGCAGCATCTGTGCTCATCTAATGTAATATAAATCTAAATTGAACCAGGTTATGCTTTATTTTTCTACATAACTTTTTGACTTGCTTTTTCAAGATTTAGGTTACCGTCAATGTTAATGCCTAGGTATTTGAAATATATGATGATCTCAATCCTTTGTCCCTTAAGGGAGAATCATTCTGTCTAATTGAGAAGAACATACACACAGTTTTGGATATATTCAGTGTCAAACAAGAATGAGTCAGCCAGTCTGATATTCTATCCATTGCAGCTGTATGTTCATCTGCAACTTATACTTTTGACTTTGCATTTACATATATGACATAAATACAGTATGACATATTCTGTATATTAATCTCTGGGCAAACTAGTGGAAGATCATTAATGTAAATACTAAATAAGAGTGGTCCTAAGATAGAGCCTTGCGGGACCCCAAAGGAAGACTCTGAAAATACAGAAAGACGTCCATTTATCCTGGTGCAGTGTTTTCAGTTGTGAAGATATGATGGCATCCATTCCATGTTGTTTTCTGCCAAGTTATGTGCTGATAACTTAGACAGTAGGACATTATGGTAGACCGTATCAAATGTTTTCTTCATATGTAAGAGAACATCATTTTAAATCTGCACTATCAATCATTTTGTCAGAGTGGGTGTCACTTTATTTAAAAGGTGGAGATCTCATTTTGGATTCAGACTTTGTGTAATGTTGGTGATTTAGGAACTGAAGCTTTCTCTATAGTTGCACTCATTGTATTTTTACTCTGCTTAAGAAAATCAGCTAAATGCCTAAAATGTAAAATGTAAATTTATGATTATGTATGTTAGCATTGTAATCTGTAACCTATACTGTGATTATTTTCAAATACTTTTGCCTCTAAAACCAATAAAGAATGAAGTTAAGAGGGAAATTTGTTGAGATTTAGACCTACTGACTGTCATTTCAGTAGCGTTGTCTTATGTCTAGGTTCTGCTGACTGAAGGTTGATTTATAGTTCGGTGTTGAAGTGTCGCCATAGCTACGACGCAGGTGTCTGCGGTGGAGCCAGCATTTATACAATCTCTACTGCTTTTGTTGTTAATCAACGCAAAACACGTACAAGCGTTTGTTTACACTGATCAGCTGTTAAAGGTGCCACTGACTGTAGAAGAAGTTTTGTTAAAGGTTTTCTTCTTTGTTTGAAAGTGTGCTAAGACAATGGGAGTTATGGTTACAGCTACTAGTAATGCAGAGTAGTCCTCTAAAAAAACTTGACCACGGCCAGGAGAAGATATCAAGCAAAAAGGAGCTTCAAAGGCATCGGGATCTACAGGCACGAGCTAGTCCGGTTCCACGTAAAACGATTTCTTCTGGATGTTTGAGGGGGAATCTCCAAAATGCCAGGTTGAAAAATGGCTGACAATGCATGCTTCCGGCATGAAGTGTATCCCACAATGCACCACTCTGCTCCAGTTGCTGAGTCCACGCTGAATGTAACAGAACGATGGATGATGGAAATTGTGCATATCCTATAAATGTAAGCTGATTTGGAAACCCAATATCCTCAGAAATTATTTATTTGATGCACAGAGACAAAATAATTTTAGCTGCAGTTTTATTTGGTTTAAAACATGAGAGTAAAACTTCTGGCTGGGAAATCTTTTTTATTCTGTTTCTGAGAGTAAAAATGTATTGCACTTCCTTCCTGTATAAAGTAGTGAGTTCAGTTCTGACTCACCTTCCTTTGCTGAGAACCAGAAGGGTTTACTTGTTATGTGTCAGACATTTTGTCCCTAGGGGGCAAACTGAGGGGAGGACAACATAACGTGGATCCGAATACAGCCCAAGTCTCTCAGCCATGGTCTCAGCACTATAAACCTCCTTGCTCTCAGCTGGTAAGTACTGGCTATATGATGGCGTGTGGTAGTTTCTGATTGGTTATCTTGCATGTGTGAAAGGAGCTGTATTCTGCTACCATCTAGTCTCTGTTTAGGACCAAATAGAATTCATGTAAAATCTGCTTATGCACCTCTAGTGTCGCCCTCTAGTGGATACAAACAGAAAAACATTATCTGCCTCTTGGATTGAATCTGTGATCCCCCCACACTACAAGACCATCCAGACATTGGGCTTTAAATAAACAAATGAAAATAACAACATTAAAAACCACACATTTGCTGAAAAAAATTATTTTTTAATAGAAACAAACCACATACCAATGCATGGATTTTTACATGGAGAACAGAGATTTGACTGTAAATACATATTCAGATGGAAACCTAATTGTATATAAATCAACCCATTTATACAAACACAAAGTGAAAACACAGCATCTTCCATAGAAACAAACTATAGAAAAGACTGGTCTGGATTTTACTTCATAAGGAAACAGATTTTCAGATAGACATATTCATACACGTTCATATGAATAACCATAATTCAGGATTTAGTATTAATTACTACATAGGATACCATAGATCACCACAGTTAAACCATAGTTTACCATAGTTCACATGGAAAAAACACAGGATATTTTTGTAAGGCCAGGAAGACTAGACTTTAATGCCAAAATTAACTATCAAACCAATTTTTGCAATAAATGATTTAATCTTCATTATGATATTTTTTTTTACTGACTGAAGTCATTTCACAATAATTTATCAGAGTAAGGAGTAATCATACTTCATGTAACACCCTCTGGTGATAATAATTCAGTTTATTTTAGACATTTTGCTCCACGAAAGACAGCTACACTTGAGGCAGGACAGCGCCCCCAGTGGCTAACGAGTGTATGGTCAATGTCCAGTTTGAATCTGATTTTTTTTAAGGTTTTCTATACCTTTTAATTTCTGAGAATTGCTAAAATCGTTTCCACACTTTCCAGACCCTGCATTGACTGTAAACTGAATGTGTGGAAATACGTTTCCAGTTGATGCCGTGTGATTATTCTGCCCTACAAACTATAAATAGCAGTGACTACTTTTTGTGTATTTTAAAAGTCAAAGGTCATGCCTGGGGTTTGTATTTCATATCAGCACAAAATTATACCCATGAATGCTTTTTGACAGAACAAGGAGGGACTGTTCAAAAGTGAGCTTCACAAATTATGGCCTCTTCCAAATTAATAAATTTAACCACCAGGACGCAAAAATCTGTGACAGTTTTATTGGTTGGAATTGTTTTCAGGAAGCAAAATTAATGGGATTTTGATATAAAAAATATGAGAAAATAGAAGTTTTGGATGTTTTTGTGGCATTTACTCTTAAATATGCATATATTATGATATAGGGAATTAGCTAACAAGGTGAAAAGGTTCATCTTTCAGTTCATTGTGACTTTAAATTATATGACTGTTTGGCCTCGTAGGGCAGAATATAGGTTACGCCTCAGTGCCACGAAACATAATGTACTGCGGTGAATAATGTGTCTTAAGGCACTGCTGGCTCCATACCATCCCTACAGGAGCAGAAACACACATCAGAGTTCACTATCGGCCACAAGGCACCATCTGTTCACACGTAAAGAAAAAGTTACAGAAATAACATTGGCGTCCAGCAGAGGCCTTGTATTTACCCTTAAATGGGACAATAATAATAAATTAATCTGTAAATATCAACACATATGGACTAGACAGTGTGTAGGATGTTATTTTTGGGCATTAACTGGTATTGAGTATTGTACAACTGTAGAGTTCTGATCCAAAATGTTATATATCCAATTTGGAAAAACATAACTAAATAAATAACAAAATTTTAAAATCTAGGGGATCCAATCAGTAAAAGTGTCTAATTTAGTCAACCAAGGACTTCAATTCCCTACTGTCCTTTAAGAAGCACCATCATTTGGTTTAGTGTTGTGTGATCAATCATTTTGTAAGAGGAGGTGTCACTTTTTTCAAACAGTGGAGATTTAATTTTGGAACTGAACTCTTAATCTGATCAACATCACCTCTCCCCTGCCTGTAATCACCCTGCATATTGTAAATATGATGCTATCTTATCCCTCCAATTATTTGCAATTTTTAAACTGTAATCAACAGTTGACATCTTCTCCCCAGTGGGGAAAGCAAGGGGCCCATTCAACATGCTTTATATCCAGTGTAAGAAACAAAACATACTTAAAATTCAGTTATTAAGCAGTTAAACACAATATATGATTCTCAAAAATGTTAGTATGCTGTAAGCAAATGTGTTCAAAGAGCTGATTTTTTTTTTTTTTTAGACTTTATATCAGCAATCATTTTGTCGGAGTAGGTGTCACTTATTTAAATTGTGTCTCGGTTTGAAAAAACAAAAGAAATCAAAAACCTCTTCCAATGTTTCCTGTCCCTGGGCGAAAGCCAAACTATCGTAACTGCAGTTTAAAGAGTCAAAAATACATGAGAACCAATAGACAAATCAGCCAATTTCTTTCAGTTTCTGTAAAGTTGATTTCTTTGGGCATACAAGGTTTCAGCCAGACACACTGGCAGCAACAAAAACAACATTCAACTGGTGAAAATGTTTTATTTTATTTGGCCAGCAGGGTGGAGCAGTGAGCAGGTAGACCGTCTGTAAACCACCGGACCGGAGTTCAAACCCGACAACCTGCTGAAGTGTCCATGAGCAAGACCCAGAATCCCTACCAGCTCCAGACCCTGACCTCTGACCTCTCTGTGTGTGATAAAATAAATTGTCTAGAGGGAGTACTGCAGTATGATGATACCATTATTTCATTTAGTTGAAGCAAATTGTGAAGCCGTGTGCAAAAAGGGGCACCAGCGTTTGTTTTGTTTGAGGAAACTGTTCTATTTCCACATCGATAAAACCATGATGACCTTATTCTACCGTGCTTTTATTGAATCGATTTTATCTTTTTCTTTGGTGTCATGGTTTGGGAAACCTATCTTTAAAGAATAGAAACTCTCTGAATCAGATTGTTAAATGGTCTAGTAGGCTGATGGCTGAGTCACAGCCTAACCCAGCAGCAGCACACCAGACAGTTACAGAGGATAACTGGCTCCATTTTAAATGACTGCCACCCTTTGCACAGTGAATTTCAGCTTCTTCCTTCTGGATGAAGGTTTTTAGTCCCAAAGTGCAGAACAAACCGGTGTAAAAACAGCTTTGTTCCAGCAGCCGTCACTCAGATGAACAAGGCGTAGCAACATTGCACAGATGATATAGAAGCAACGTTTATTTATTTATTTTATCTTTTAGTTTCAGTGGTTTAGTGATGATTGGAACTTTGAGTACTTTTATTATGTTTGTCTATGTTTATTTATTTATTTTATCTTTTAGTTTCAGTGGTTTAGTGATGATTGGAACTTTGAGTACTTTTATCATGTTTGTCTACTGTCTGTGTTGTTTCTAAAATGTGTGTCAAGATGGATGACTCTCTACTGCAAGCCAAATAAAGTAACCTAAACCTAAAGGAACCTGAACCTGAACACCCAGCATGTTCTGATCGGTTTATCTGAACTCTGCTGCATTTCCCTGCTCTAGTTGGCAACAAATAACGACGAGATACCTGAAACATCTGACCAACCACTCCCCAGGACGCCAAAATGTCTAACCTGGTTGGTTGGGAATTCCAGTACAAATGTTATAACGTGCACACTGTAGGCACTTCCTTCAGTGGGGCTGGGAACGATCCAGATCAAATCAAGACTGGAGATTCCCACACACAACATTCACCTTCTGCTGTGTCTTTTATTTCCTTAACGACATTTCGGCAAAAGCCCTTTATCAAGACATTACTGCTGCAGAGAACCAGTGTCATGAAAATGCCACGAGAAACATCTTAATAAAGGTTTTGTACCGAAATGTTGACAGGAAATTAAAGACACAGTAGAGGTGAATTTTTATTTGTTTGCTATGGGACGACAGGTGACCAAAACCTTTCTATTTCTATTTCTATTTCTGAGTCCAGGTGACTTTTGTTAACAAGCCCTGGTTGGCATGTAATTGGTCAGTTTGACCCTAAACAAAGCAAATACCAAAATGCGACAAAGCCAACTTCTCCACTGTGGTTCGGAGCAAAGGAAACCAGCTGGAGGCGTGAACACAGTCTTACAACGAGCGAGCAGGTTCAGTGTTTTGCTCCGGGACACTTCAGCAAGTCACACAGCTGTTGCGGCGATCAAACCTTTGACCTTTCACCTACAGGACGGCCTCTTCAGTCACTGTTCTCCCCGGCCCGCAAAGGACACATGCCATTAGGTAGACGCTTTCACCCAAAGCCACATTGTTAGCAGTTACTTTCATGAGGCCGCTGTGGGAGTTGAACCTCTACCCCTGGACATGGTGAACAGCTGCACTGAGAATGTGTTAAAAAAATAGATATTTTTAAATGCATAATATTTAAAAAAAAAAAAAAAAAAAAAAAAAAGGTTGAGGTTAGTATTGCTACACATAAGTGTGTTGTTGGCTCAGAGGGTTAAGGCCCGTACCATGTAGTCACAACGTTGTGGGTTTGAGTCCGACTCACAACCTTCCTCATGTCAACGCCCTCTAATATACTCTGGTGTAATTTAGGATATTAAACTGAATATTCATAGACTGTACACCATCTATTACACAGGTTCAAATATACATATGTATATGATCTAATAGAGCAAAAAAGCCTGAAGCCCTATTTGCATGGGACCAGTATTATGTGGGGAGCTCAGTGATTAATGAGTTACCCCCCGACCTCTGTGTTTCCTGAAACTTGTTCACATGGGATAATGTGAAATTTGCTGAAATCCCCAGTGTCCAGGGTGTAAATTCAAGATTTTACAAGTTGTCACTTTCTGATTAAGTGAAGCGAGTTTGTGCTGAAAATAAGAAAAAAAATTCTGCAGATTCCACTCCTGCCTCCATTTTTCATGACAGGAGGAGAGAAATTGCACAACTAGAAGAATTTTTTTTGCGTGCCAAAAATAAATGAAATTACAGAGACCTTCACCAAAGTATGGAAGGTAATTTGCGCTAGAAGTTTTACTTTACAGATTACAGATATAGCAGATTCGCTAAAATCGCAATCTCCGCAATTATTATAAATCACTGGACATCCACAGGTAATATTGGTCCAATGTGAATAGGGCTTTAAAACAATGCTGATGTAGTTTCTTTTTGCGTTATTATCATATACATGATGTCATCTCTCATGAAATATATCATCGTTCTTCACAGTGCAGCCGAATGCTGAAGTTCCAACAACCGCGGAAATCGAGTCATTCATGTAATTTTTTTTCTAAGCAGGACATCTTTTAAACAAGATCGGAGATTAACAAAGATCTCAGGCAGGTACAAGTTTCCCACCATGTGAAAAAAAAAATAAAAAATCACACCAACATACAGAGTACAGCACCAGGAATTCACCAAGAGCAAACCCAAAATATACACAAGACATTACACTTAGAAAATAATATAAAAAAAAGAAAGATAGGAAAAAACTCCACACTATTCTTTGTTGCTGGAAAAATCAACCGTTTGTGACAGTGGTAGTGTTGCAAAATAAAATAAAAAAGACTGCTCACATTTGAATGGAATTTTAACTACGGAAACATGTTAATCCGTGTTAAATCCTGGTTTAAAAAAAGCAAGGCTGGCGTCATGCGTGTTGTTAACATGTTAAACTTTAACCAGGCAACTACTGATGCATGTCAAGGCTTTCTGTGTGAGCAGCTGACCTGCTGCTGTAAGCATGAGGCCATCAGCTGAACCCCGATCTCTCTCTCTCTCTCTCTCTCTCTCTGTCTCTCTCTGTCTCTCTGTCTCTGTCTCTCTCTCTCTCATCTCCATATTTCTCCGTTCTTGCTTTCTTTCTGTTGTTTCCTCTCTCGTTCTCAGTCTATCTCCATCTCTCCCTCCCTCCTCAAGTCCGTCTTTCCATCTGTCTCTCTCTATCTCTTTCTGTCTGTCCATCTCTTTCTCTGTCTCTCTCTCCATCTCTTTCTCTGTCTCTCTCCATCTCTCTGACACTTCGAAGGACCTCTATTATCTGTGTGATCTTCCCAGCATGCCTGTTGCTGTTTCTCTGACCGCTTTTTGATACTCCATAACCCTTCAGGTCTGGAGACACTGAGATCGCACCAAAGCTTTTCGCCGGACCAGATCAGCCCAGTAGATACCAGCCCAAACCAGTCCAAACCAGTCCAGTTGCAGAGACCAGCTGTTGCCTGTTTTGTGCCGTGAATTCACTTCGGTGGCCTGTCTGACTTGGCTTGATTTCTGGAAAAGCGTCACCATACCGCACGCTTGTTTCAGGTACGGTGGAGTTTCCACCAGTTCAGTTTCGGTCGAGCCCAGATCCTGTTTGGTCTCGATCCGTTTAGCCTGGATCAGATCAGAGCGGATCGGTTCGGTTCAGCTCAGCAGGAGTCCATTAACCCTTTCCGCCTGTCTGTCCCAGGAAAACCCGCGACTAGTCCAGAACACAGATTTCTGTTTCTGTCAGTCTGGTAGCCCGTCTGTCCACCCATCTGTCTGTGGTCAACCTGTCTGTGGTCAAATCCCCTCCTCCTCTTCCTCCTCTTCCTCCTCCCTCGCTCTCCTCCCTCTGTCTCTTGGCCAGGTCGCTCGCGATGGCCAGCGCTCCTCCCTTCAGGAACCTGACGAAGTTCTCGCCGACCAGCGGCCCCATGGCGTACAGGCCCGGCCCGTCCGCCGACACCACCTCGTTCGTGAACGGGTCCACCTCCATCGGGTTCCTGCGGCACGTGATCGGCTCGTCGGGGTTGGCGCCCAGCGGCCGGCCGTTGTCAGGCAGGAAGGAGAGGTTGGGGTGGGCGCCGATCAGAACCAGCGCCATGGAGACCTGGACCACCGTCCGCTGGCCCGAGTCCGACTCCAGCACGCACTTCCGGTCGGGTCGGAACGCCGCGACCCGGTGGCGAGGGAAGCTGAGGTAACCCGGGTAGGAGGAGGAGGAGGAGGAGGTGGAGGATGGGGAGGGAGGGGAAGGAGAGGAGGCGGGGGAGGAGAGGGGGGAGTTGTGCTGGTGGTTCTGGGCCTGGCTCTGGGCCGGAGGGGCCGGCCGGTGCTGCTGCTGGGTCATCATCTGGTGGACCTGCAGGCAGAGAGATTATTCAGATTAGCTGAAACGGGGCAATAAGGAAGATGACAAACAGACCATAATATATCTGCAGGGTTGATAGGATTGTTGATCAATACCAACGATGGCACCGATAGAGTCGATTGAGCTCATAGATTACTTAACGCCCCTTTAACAGTCGCCATGGAGAAATTGATTGATGCAGCAAATAGTAATAACTTTCAACATAGCTTTTAATTAGCATTGCCTTTTACCCTTCACAGTGTTTTTTATTCTTCTGTTTTATTGTTTGCTTGTGATTTTAAGAGCTGATCATTTTAAAATTGCTGTTGTCATCGGCATAGAGGGTCGTTCCTATGATGGACTATTTTTGATTTTGAAATTTTAATGTCATGTAATGGTTTTAATTAATTTACTGTTTTTAATCCATTTATTGTTTTATTTATGGTTTTATGTGAAACATGTATTTATTTATTGCACTTTAAGTTGCATATATGAATGGTGTATCAAATGTATCATTATTATTATTATTATTATTAGAAACAATAGGATATGAATAGGGATAGAGCATATGCAGTGTATCTAACATAAAAACAACAACTACAACACAACATTTTAAGTAAAAACATACAGTATGAATGCAGAAATGTTGTTTTTAAGTTTTTAAGTTCATTTTCATAGAAAAAGTTTGAGCTCAAACAACTTAGAGAAGAGGTGCTTCCTTACAGATGAGGGCAATCCATGAGTACCAGTGGAGAGTTTTAGTGTCCCATGCTGTCTAACTGCTGTTTCAGAGGCTTTTTTTAAACAGTAAAATTTTGGTGGAAACACTTAATACTTAGTAAATACTTAATATTAATTAATACTTGAGTTAAAGATACTGAACTCGGCAAACATCAGAGCAGCTTTCAGAGCGCCCGCTCCTCACCTTGTGGTATTCTGGGTAGAGCAGTTTGGGCAGCTGGTTGAAGATGAGGCCGGGGTCGGTGACGGAGCGTCGGAAGGCGTGGTAGACGGGCGTGTTCAGGTGGTGGGCGGCCAGCACCGCGTCGGCCGCCGTAAGCCCCGCCCCCACCACCAGCACGGGGTCCGAGGATTGGTCGAGCTCGCCGCGGGAGATGGCGGCCTCCAGCTCCCAGAAGGAGTGGCAGACGAAGGGGAGCGACTCGCCCTCCACGCCCAGCCGGGCCGGGATGTCGTGCGTCCCGGTCGCCAGCACGACGCTGCGGGCCAGCAGGGAGAAAGGCACCTCCTCCGAAACACAGGAGCCGTCTGGAGGAGGAGGAGGAGGAGGAGGAGGAGGAGGAGGAGAGAGAGGGAGAGGGAGAGGGAGAGGGAGAGGGAGAGGGAGGAGGAGAAGAAGAAAGGAGTGGGTGATTATGTGGTGATAGTTTGTTCAATTTTCAATAAGCTGCTTCAAAACTAACTTTGATGGCATGAAAGGAGAGGAGAGGAGAGGAGAGGAAAAGAGAGGAGAGGAGAAGAGAGGAGAGGAGAGGAGAGGAGAAGAGAGGAAAAGAGAGGAAAAGAGAGGAGAGGAGAGGAGAGGAGAGGAGAGGAGAAGAGAGGAGAGGAGAGGAGAAGAGAGGAAAAGAGAGGAGGGGAAAGGAAAAGAGAGGAGAGGAGAAGAGAGGAAAAGAGAGGAGAGGAGAGGATAGGAGAGGAGGAAAGGAGAAGAGAGGAGAAGAGAGGAAAAGAGAGGAGAGGAGATGAGAGGAGGAGAGGAGAGGAAAAGAGAAGAGAGGAGAGGAGAGGAGAGGAAAAGATAGGAGAGGAGAGGAGAGGAAAAGAGAGGAGAGGAGAGGAGAGGAGAGGAGGAGAGGAGAGGAAAAGAGAGGAGAGGAAAAGAAAAGAGGAGAGGAGATGAGAGGAGGAGAGGAGAGGAAAAGAGAAGAGAGGAGAGGAGAGGAGAGGAGAGGAAAAGATAGGAGAGGAGAGGAGAGGAAAAGAGAGGAGAGGAGAGGAGAGGAGAGGAGGAGAGGAGAGGAAAAGAGAGGAGAGGAAAATAAAAGAGAGGAGAGGAAAAGCAAAAAGGAGAGAAGAGAAAAAAGAGCAGGAGTAGAAAAGAAATAGGAAAGCTATGGACAGAAGGAAAAGAAAAAGGAAAGGAGATGAAAAGAGGAGAAGAAAGGAAAGAAGAGGAAAGGCAAGAAAAAAGAGGAGAGGAGGAGAGGAGTGATAGGAAAAGCAGGAGAGGAAACCAGAAGGAGAGAGAAAGAGAGGAAAGAGACAGAGGAAAGAAAAAAATGGGAAAAAGAAGAGTAAAGTAAAGAGTAAAGTAAAGAGCAAAGGAGACGATAGGAGTTGAAAGCAGAGGAGAGGAAAGAGGAGGAAAGGAGAGGAAAAAAGATGAGGAGAGGGAATAAAACAGGAGATGAAAGGAGGAGAGAAAAGAGGAGAGGGGAAAAGAAGAAAGGAGAGAAAATGAGAGAGCACAGAGGAGTGGAGGAGAGAGGAAAGGAGGGGAAAGGAGACGATAGGATTTGAAGGCAGAGGAGTGAAGAGGAGACAAGTGGGAAAGAAAGGAGAGATATGAGGAGAGGAGGAGAGGAGGAGAAGAGAAGAAAGGAGAGAAGGAGCGGAGGACTAAGGAGTTCTTTGTCTCCACAGTTTCCTCTGTTTTTGCGTCCGTACCTCCCAGCTCCTCCCCCTCTCTGCGCTGCAGTCCCGTCACTCTCCAGCAGGGCGGCGACCCCTCCTGGTTGCCGGGCTGCCTGGTTACCGCGGTGACGGTGGTTCCGCATGCGAAGCTCTGCCCCAGGGACATCTGGGAAACGTAGTGCTGGTAGTAGGAGGCTATCTCCGCCGGCGTGGCACGGTCGTTACGCACGTTTCTGGAAGAAATTAACAGAATAATAACAATATAAATAACATAATATAAATGATATACAGGGATATGTTTAAATACAAAGCAGGACAATATATAATGTTTTTTTTATATTTCCACCAACTACATCCACTATTTTAGCAAGATGTTTAGAATAGGATGTTGGCTGTTATTTGTCTGTTGGTTTGTGGTAATACAGCAATTTTCAAAAGATTCATTAGAAGGTTTTTGTGGAATTCTTGTCAATAAGACGATGAGTGAAAGAGAGATGGAGAGGAACCAGGAAACATGAAGCACTGGATCCTGGAAGGAAATAAGTCCGTCCCATTGGTTGGTGACAAATTTCCATTTTACTCAAATGAACTGAGCTCATCTTACATGGTGTTGTTTAAAAACCACACACTGAGGAGGGAGGAACACACACACACACACACACACACACACACACACACACACACACACACACACACACACACACACACCTTTTCTACCTTTTCTCTCTCAGACTTAAACCTAAAGGAGACTGTGTTTTAGCTGTCAGGGCCCCAGCACTCTGGATCAGTCTTCCTGTTGAAATTCGTCTTGCAACCTCGCTGATTTCTTTTAAATTGCTATTAAAAACTAATTTTAATAAGTTTGCTTTTTTGCATTAACTTTTTTTTGTTATTTGACTGTTTTTATCTTTTTTGTTGTCTGTGTTTCCTCTGTTATGGGGGAGGGGGGAGGGATTATTTTGTATTATTTGTGAAGCACTTTGTAACTCTGTTTTGAAAGGTGCTATATAAATAAAGTCTATTATTATTACTATTATTATTATTATTATCTGGCTCTTGTTTCATCACCTAGCACTTCTCTACTACATCTGATCATCTGATCATCTACAGCTCTATGTGACTGGACAGAATCTGCACTGTGTTTGATGATGAAGTGTTTTCCAGTCCTGATGTTTTCTGCAGCTCTGAAGTGACAGTGACATCACCCAGGACAGTGTCAGGGCGTCTGCAGGTCTCAGGAAGCCAAATTGAAATTTACTTTTTCAGGCTTAAGAGCAATTTAACAACCAAAACAAAGAAACAAAAAGCAAAAACAGACGATAAGAGAGCTTCCGGGTGGTGGGATCTGAGACAGATTTGAAAGCAAACTGAAAACAGTGGTCCTGATCTACTGTAATTCTAATAAGTGTTGATTGTTTTGTAAAAGAAAACGTTATTATGTCTCACAAAGATCCACCAATATTCTCTTTTTTTCCAAGTATTTCACTGCTGTGCTGTATGTGCAGACGGACAGCTGCGTGCTTTTCTCGCTGTCACCAAGGTAACGTTTTTTTAATTTATTTATAATTTTTTTAACGCACCTTTTTGTATCTTTTGATGGGACTGAACTCCCTCTGTCTGACAGTCGGAGCCTCTCTCTCTCTCTCTCTCTCTCTCTCTCTCTCTCTCTCTCTCTCTCCCTCTCTCTCTCTCTCTCTCTCTCTCTCTCTCTCTCTCTCTCTCGCTCTCTCTTGGCTTATTTGGATGGAAACACAGATAAGGGAGGAGATTTGTGATGCAACTGCAAAGCCTCGACCCCCGACCTCTTTTTCTGACTGAACACAGCTAGAAAGTTCTGAAACTGTAAACGGACAGAATGAGAAAAAGGACAGAGGGAAATGAAATGTTCAGGGACGTGATGTCCAGCTGTATATTGTATTAACCCTGTTTTGCATGAATCTAAGGGTGGGCATGTGGGTCAAACTTACTGCGACCAACTGAAAATGTTTTTTTTTTTTGTTTTTTTTGTGGACTGACCTGCGTTTTTCTCTCATCCAGTCCTTCAGTTTGAGTCCAGGAAGCTCCATCCAGTTTGCCAGGCTCAGAGTTAGCATGGAGCCCTCCATAGCCTGGGATAACACACACACACACACACACACACACACACACACACATGAAAAATTGTACAACAAACAGTTCTTCGTTTGCAGTGACTCTATTTGATCTGCTCTAATTTACATTCTCCTCTCTGCTGCTGCAGTGACCCAGTTTCCCCAGTGTGGATAATTAAAGTTTCATCTAATCCAATTCAGAAGCAGGGTTCGACCGATATACTGATGTAGTGATATTGGCCTTTTAGTAAAAATCAGGTATCGGTTCATTATTGTCCACCGCCCATATGATGGAGGTGAAGATCTGATTTTCTCCAACAGCTTCAGTCTGTAAAACCTGCCTCACCTGCCTTGAAGAGCTGCTGACTCACTTGAACCAGTTTTATTAGTCTGGGATTCAGTGGAGAGTTTTAGTGACGCTAGACAAGGCAAGTTTATTTATATCGCACATTCCAGCAACAAGGCAATTCAAAGTGCTTTACATAAAACATTAAAAGCATCGAGACAAAATGAAAAGGATAGAATTCATATAAAAGACCAAGAAAAATGAAGTTCATTAAAGAGCTAAGAGAATAAAAACAAAAAAATAGACTAAAATAGAATAAGACAGGTGTAAACTAAAAGAATAAAGGTTACAGTGCAGAGATGAATAGTTATTTGATTTAATAAAAGGCAGCGGCAAACTGAAAAGTCTTCAGCCTTGATTTAAAAGAACTGAGAGTTGCAGCAGACCTGCAGTTTTCTGGGAGTTTGTTCCAGACATGTGGAGCGTAAAAACTGAACGCTGCTTCTCCAGGTTTAGTTTTGACTCTGGGGACAGAAAGCAGACCTGTCCCAGACCACCTGAGAGGTCCCAGACCACCTGAGAGGTCCCAGACCACCTGAGAGGTCTGGACGGTTTATAATGTAGCAGAAATGTATTTTGGCCCTAAACCATTCAGTGCTTTATAAACCAACAGAAGTATTTTGAAATCAGAGGCTTTTCCACCCTGACAAGAAGAAACCTCCGGGGGAATCGCTAAACACTTTTTATTTTAATTAACATAAAATATGACTTATTAATATTAAAATACATTAATATTTTTGGACATGAATGGTCAAATTGAAAAATATTGAATATTGGGACAAAATATCAGCCATCGACAGCTTCCATCCAAAAATATCTGTCTGGCCTTAATATAAATCCACACCAGCC
>NW_027283295.1:12500-95312 GCF_046629955.1 Centroberyx affinis | reverse complement strand
ACGCTGCAGCAGTCTGGGAGCCGAGCCCATGGAGAGTTCCTATTATCTCGGTGGGGCCGGCTGTTTTTATCTGCTCTATTATTCCAGAAGGCCTGGTATGTTTTTATAGGCCTGTGTTATGGGGGCGCACCCCCCTCCACCCCACCAGAGGCTGGCTGAGCGGAGAGAGAGAGAGAGAGAGAGAGAGAGAGAGAGAGAGAGAGAGAGAGAGAGAGAGAGAGAGAGAGAGAGAGAGAGAGAGAGAGAGAGAGAGAGACACACAGATGAAAGAAAATGACCCCAAGTACAATACAGGTCACTGCAGATAGAGCCATGCAGCATGCAGTGATGACGCTAATGGAAAAAAAATTGTGGTCCTTTGGATTCATTCTACTCTGGTATTTTACTTGCAGCTGTTGAGCTTTTTCACTTTCTAAATAAAGTTTGACAGCAGCAAACAATATAGAAATTAGTTCCATTCTCTCTTTCAAAAAAAGTTTCTGCTGAGTCTTTGTCTTCAGTGACAGAGCGGCCACAGGAGAGATACAGGAAGAAGGGAAAGTATTGTTTTACGCTTTCCCAATCCTTTCTGGCAAGAAAGTTTCCCCCCGATTCCACTTTGAGAAAATAAACATGATGGAATTTGGGATCAGACACAAGTACAACTTCCCCTTGACCTCTGACCCCGCGGGAAGTGGAAGTGTTCCTGTTATTCAGCTCTCAAGATGAGAGGCGCCGTCACCAAGAAGACCCACATCAACGCTGTCCCATTGCAGTTCAATGGGAACAGAGAGAGAGAGAGCCAGTAACAGGTGACTGAATCCTGTGCAGCTGGACCTCAGATCAGCCTGGAGGTTTTGTTTAAATTTTCAGAAAATCAGTGGTAAAATCTGCAAGATCTTCATTTTTGGGATTTTGACGACATTTTGTGTGACCAGTTCTTTTCTTTGAATTTTCTGTCAATAAAGTTTGAGTTTCTGCTCTTTTCTTTGTCAGTTCGGCCATGCTGGCTACCGCTGCTCCTGCTAACGACCCAGTTCTTCTTCTGTTTCTTCCTAACAAACCGCTGTAACTGTTTCTGGAAACATAAAATGCATCACTTCCTGTGCCCTGGGGGATTTTTCTTGGGAAAGTCCTACACGACACTGAGTGTTTAGAAAAAGGTAATAGCTTTCATGAGCTTTCAGGGTGTAGGTTGAATAACTATTGTGTTATGAGTCTGCAATAGAGAGTAGCAAAATGAACATTTATTTATACAAAAAGGGTGAAGATTACTTTAAACAGTAATACTATAAACTGTGAGCAGTTTTTTTCCTCCAAGTTGCACCCTGGTATGATTGCACTTGTCTTTTTTGTGTCATTTTCAGTTGCTCAATAATTTGCTGTACATCCATGTTGAGTAATCAATAATTTTGTGTGCCTTGGAATCTAAAGTCTCAGTAAATGTTGCAAAGATAACGATGAAAGCCTCCGATTTTGACCAATCAAAAATCAGGGAGATAATGCCTCCTAATGCTCTCTCTCTCTCATGCAACCATCTCAGCATTGCTCAAAGTCTGACTGACCATAGTTTACACATTGTTTAACCACACACACACACACTGCAACCTTTCTCACGGTGTTGTTGTAGCTTGTCCATTGTGGGTTGTCGATGGTCGTGGAGCGCTGATCCCAACTCACTCTTTAACCCCCATCCCTCCCCCTACACACACACACACACACACACACACACACACACACACTTTCTCCATCTCATTTCCCTGATTTCTCTCCCTCTCTCTCTCTCTCTGCTGGTTATTTCCACACAGGAATGTCAGAGAGCAGAAGTCAACACTTCCCACTTTACACTGACACATACTTGGCAGAAACAGATACTGTGTGTGGTGTGCATGTGTGTGTGTGTGTGTGTGTGTGTGTGTGTGTATGTGTGTGCGCACGTGTGTCAATAAAACAGTTGGAGAGGAGCATCTCAAACATGTCAGCAAAATGTTAAAATGGCACATAAATAACACTCAGATGGGACAAACAGCAGCAGCTGTTGTCAGTCACTCGCTGTGTCCCGTCTACCAGGCCAGCTCTGTTGCAAAACTCTGGATTTGATGAGATGTTTCTTAACAACTCTGTTAATCATAATCTGACATTCACTTCACTACTATGAGTATAGATGTACTCATGAGCAGGGATGGGTGGGAAAAACACACCAGCAATGTCCTCTGCCTGCTGATTCTCATCTAAACTGTGTATTTTTACATCATTGGTGAACCAAACATCCATTTAGTGTTTTTTCTGGCTTCTTGTGATGTTCGCTTTGTTGGCTTTAAAGTCACAAAGAAATGAAAAATCACTTTCTCTCTTGTTTGCTGGTTTCCTTATCATTTTATACACCTATATAACAGAAATTTTATTTTTTATATCAAAACCCCATTATTTTTGCTTCCAGGAAAACGGCATAGTTCTAGCACTTGTAGGTCTCACTTGTAAAAGAGGTTTTAATCTCAATGTGACTTCCTAGTTAAATAAAGGTTATACTTCATGACGTACCAGTAGGCGTACATAAAAATTGCAGCCTATAATAATACCATTACAGATTTTTGAACAATCCCCCCTCCGCCCATCCCATCAGATTAAACCTGCCTTTCCTTCCCTAACTGATACTGCTATCTCATCGATTTACACCATTAGCAGTCCCGTCCAACATCCTGTTTCAACCAGAAATATGCCAACTTACAGAAGAGAGATGCTGTCAAAATGCCACTTCATTGTGACTTTAACAAATTTGGCAGTCACTGCTGTCAGACTATAAAACGGAATTTTAATAATTGGAAAAACAGGAACTGAATGGGGACAGTCAGCTGCACCCTGCTGGTACATGAATGAGCCATGTGTATCACATGTGTATCACAGGTTTTGTTCTAGGCTATATATTTTTATATCTCAGATTAGTGTCTGTTGCTTATTATCTTTGGAAGTGAGTTGTTCATGCTCACATAACAGAACAGAAGTGTTCTAGGCCAAAAGACTGGCATGTGAATTTTCAGAATGACTGGTATTTTCTTTTAAGTGTTGGTGATCTGCACCTCCCAGACTGCTGCGCCTTCCCCCTCCTGTTCTCAGATCAGTTCTCTAACAGTCCGTTCCTGGCCATCACTAACAGGAGTGTATGTTTGACCTGGGTGAAACTGTATTTGCATGTACTTTTCATGGTTTGTTTTATCCTACTTAGGTGCCAGATGGGTGGCGGTTGCCATATAAGGCAATATAATAAGTGCCAGAAAGGAAAGTTTTAAATCAGCCTTGTATACATTTCTGTGATCGACACTATCTGAACTGTACTGATACAGTAGATCCAACTTATCTGATGGGCTACTCCAAGCCAGTTTAAAGGAACAGTTCACCCAAAATGAAAAAAAAAACAAGGACATGTCAGTGAGATCATTTTTGGACTTACAGTTCAATGGTTGGATTATTCTGCAGAGTTTTTCACACAAATTTGCTGGTCATTTTATTCCCTTTTTCATACTAAAAACAACCCAACCTCATTCACTGTAACTGTCTGTTAGAAGGCTGAGCTGGAACTGCAGTCGCCAACTAACAAGTTAATTAACTAACTAGCTAACCTGCTGTGTGTTGTACAAACTTCAATTGAGTTTCCACTGATAATGGGAATCGGGGGGGGGGGATAAAGACAGGATTTACATTTTGGGGTGAACCGTTTCTTTAAACAGATTATTAGCAACAACTACTGTTTGACCCAGTTCTTTGTGAAATAAATGACCCTGCAGCAAACCAAAGCACCTGATCAGAAACAAAAGAGCAGTTCACAGAATCATAAAAAGTAGCGAAGCGCTGACGGAGAAAGCGTGACCTCAGTGACTTCAGAGGGCTGGAAAAGAGCGGCAGCAGCTGTGCTCCGTCTCATCGACAGGCAGCTGGAACGACTACAGCTCCTCAACGTCTCATAATGCACAAACAACATTAAGACAAGATAAACACAGAGTCAAAAGCCAAAAGCAATGACTTCAGCAAGTCACTTCAAACTGATTTGTTCAGCATTGCTCAGCAAATAACTGGAAACACAATGGATTCTTAAAAAGGCAAAACCAGTCCTGTGGTATGAATCAAAAAGGCGACGGTGCCACTTGTCGGTTCAGTGAGACTTTCATCATCTGATCGTGCCAGGACACATTTAGTGACGGGTCTGGATGCACAAAAAAACAGATTTTTCGCTCACTAACATTGCTGTTCAAAACCAGATATGGAAATGGGCAGAACTCTACAAAGTCTGGACTCAATCCAGCCGCAAGATGCATAAGAGAGAGAGAGAGAGAGAGAGAGAGAGAGAGAGAGAGAGAGAGAGAGAGAGAGAGAGAGAGAGAGAGAGAGAGAGAGAGAGAGAGAGAGAGAGAGTTCATATTGTCTGTGAACTTTCATGCCAATAAAGCACATTGAATTGAATTGAGAGAGAGAGAGAGCGGGGAAAAAGTGAAGCAGACAAAGATTTACATAAATAAATACAGACACAGGAGACACATAGCAGGCAATATGTGGACACACAGTGATCTGATCACACGCAAATTCTCAGCATCTCAGAATAGGAGTGCTGATCTAGGGTCAGTTTATCCTTCAAGTGAATGTCTGTCTGTCTGTCCGAATGTGAAGTGATCAGTGGTTTCAGATCAGTACACACACTTTGAGAGGGTTTGTAACTATGGGACCTCAAAGTATCTGTGTGTAACAACAGATGGGTTCATCCCACAACTGGGGGGGGCATCTGTCTGTACTTTGTGTCAGAACTGGACGTGCAGTAGTGTGTGTGTGTGTGTGTGTGTGTGTGTGTGTGTGTGTATGTGTGTGTGTGTGTGGTGCTGATATGTGTGTGGGTGCACTTGAAATGTTGTATATCTCTGTGTATGCTGCCACACAGTGAGGAAACCCAGACACACACACAACAAAACCCACACACACACACACACACACACACACACACACAATCTATCTAAAGCGGGGATCAAACCTGATGATTATTTACCCTCGACACACAGACTACAGCAGATTAACGCTCTCTTGGGAGACCAGTAAAAACAGAACGAGGGCGTGGGTGGATGTCATGGAACAGGAAAACTTAAAAGGAGAGATGGAAAGAGTGAAAGAGGAAATAAAGAACAGGACATGGAGCAGCGATATGAGTCAGCTGTAATCAGGGAGCGGGTTTGTACAATGAGACCAGGCCTGCCATCGTAAAGCTGCTTGCCCAAATAAATCCACTGGCCTGAGAAGCAGTGACATGTGAAAAAAGATGACACATTTACTCTCACAAAATGATTTATTTACAAATCTAAAGACAAGTTACACAACTTTTAAAGGGTTGAAAGTAACTGAAGTCTTTGGCTGACAAACTGGTCGCACTTTAACAGCCTTGATACCTTCAGGCTTACTGTCTTTTATTTTTTCTACAAAATGGATACGTACAGGGCTTTGGAAATGGACTCTTCATAAGCACACACACACACACACACACACACACACATCTAGTGTAAAGCAGGTTAAACGGCAGAACGGTCATTATCATTCCTCCCTGTCAGTCACCAGATGGGTCCACAACTGGATGGATACACACACACACACACACACACACACACACACACACACACACGTTCCTCCACACTGTGGTACCAACCTCACAGGGATTCCACTGTTTTAACCTTCAACCAGTGGGTCATTAATTTCACTTTGCATGGCTGCTGAGCGGGGCAGGTAAGGTCTTGTTTTCCCCCAAATTTTTCCCCTAAAAATCTGCAGTGAATAATACACATAACAGGGGTGTCAAGCTGCCCTCCATCCACTTAGCCCTCCACAAGTCCCCACCACCTCTGTCACTCATGGTATTGTAAAAGTGAGCTCATGAGAGAGTGACAGATGGAAGGCGAGAAGGGGGAAAAGGGGTGGAGGGGGAAAGACTTTGTGTCCATCCCATGTCTATTCTCTGCTACAAATGGTTTTGTGCCGTCTCCGCAGTCCAGAGCAAGTTCGAACAGGCCGTTCACTACAGTAGGCTATTAACACTTACACACCGTACAGCACCCCCTTAACAAAACACACACACACACACCTGGTGTGCAGTTTCTCAAAACACAGGATTTTAACTGTCAGAGAGGGAGAGATTCATTGACAGTGCTCTTTGCTCGCCCTAACCCTATCCTAAGGGCCACAGAGCAAAGGAAAATATGCAAAAGTATGTTTGCATTCACAGGGCCTGATAATTATCCATCCTAGAAATAAAAGACAGACAGGTAGAGAGCCAGAGAGAAAGAGAGAAACACAAACTCTCATGCCAAGCTACTGTGAACATGATGGAGAAGCAGCGGGGCCAGTGGTCGACACTTTATTTACACACAACAAACTCAACCTATAAACCTATCAGCAGCAGCCAGCTCCAGTGAAGTTCAGGACACACTGGGAGCTGGACTGTATGTCTGTGTGAGGCATCATTGCTACTCAAGATCAGCACTGTGAAAACCAAGATAAGACTATCTGACTGCTCCCACATGACCGCAGTGAAAAGATCCTCACTCGGATCAATGACAGCCAGAGTTCAGTAAAGTCCCAGCAGCAGTCTTACTCACTGTTGGGAAAGACTCTGGCCTGTTTGAACAAGATATGAGCAAAGTTGCAGTAGACTTACAAGTATTAGAGTGCACTGTCACTGTTTCTACTATGCATCCCTATGCCGTGGTTCACTACAAGTTCAACTGTTTTCTCCCTGTATGGAGAACAGGAATTGAACTTTTTTGGAATCTAACATGAGAAAGATACAGAAATTGTGTGTGTGTGTGTGTGTGTGTGTGTGTGTGTGTGTGTGTGTGTGTGTGTGTGTGTGTGTGTGTGTGTGTGTGTGTGTTGGGCAATCCCATGTGTTGTTTGTAAAGTATGCAAATTAGGATAATCTGATTTTATCCTTTTTGGTGATCGAGATTTTCTAAAATCAACCCAAAACAATCAAGATAACGCATTATTAAGTGAGCCACCAAGCCTTGAAACAAATCATATTTTTCAGCCATGTTGTTTGGAACAGAGAGAGAGAGAGAAAAAAAAAAGGGTGGTCACTTACCAACAAAGACACAAAGAACATCTACCACAATCAGGATCATCTTCTTCCCTTGCTCCGTCATGTTTCCCCCCGATGCCGCTTCTTCTTTCATAAATAAATCGCGTTAAAAAGGGAGGGGAGCTGTCACCTAGCAAGTGTTTGCAGTTAAAATGGAAAGAAATAGTGTCAGGGCAACCCGATTTGCTCGTTCTTCCGGCTCCACTCCTCTACCTGTCTGTCTGTCCTGCGTTGTGTTAGGTGTGCGGTAGAGGACGCGTCGCGCTCACATCGGCTGCACGGCGCGCGGTCCCGTCCTGCCTTTTAACGCACGGGGAACAGGGAAGGGGGGGTTGCGCACAAGAGGACTGACAGATAAACTTTCCAAAATCCCCCCTATTGACAAAGAAAAACCGAGGAAAACGACTAGGGGAAAACCTCCCTCTCCCTCTCTTCCTTCTCTTGCTCTCTTCTTTCTCTCCCTCGCCCTCATTCAGGATTTGGGTAACCAAATCCACAGAGTGACATGAAAAGTCCACTGTCTCCCACGTGGTTAACTCTTTGGATCAAGGCTTGGCACAGCTCACAGTAGTTTCCCAATGGAGATATACAGTAAATGAGCCTCATCTGAACGGTTTGTTGGTGCCAGGTTTGGGGATTTGATTCCTACTCGAGTCAAATAAAGATGTACGTACTCACACAGTAAGGCTTTTGGATTAAAGCCTCCACCAAATAGCTTGTGTTATATATTAATATGACTCTCAGACAAAAAGAGCTCCCGCTTTAACTAAACTAAAAACTTGACTTGCTGAATACTCCTCCAGTCTAGAAGCTAATGGTTTTCTGCTTAATTGAAAACACTATCTCAACCACACAAATCATGTAGGAGGCATAAATTATAATAATCAATCAAATCACAACACATGTTTTTAATGCTCAGACAAAATCACACATAACTGTAAATGGCCCAAATGATAAAAACAAAGTTATCAGTCACATCTTATATTGGCTTTAGCTGCACAATAGTACATTCATAAAGGATGGCTCACTGAAAAAAAGAAAGAAAACACAATATACATTCACAAATATCAATGTGTATAGTACAACAGATGACAACTGTGCGTTTTACATTCCTTGGCATTCAAGTCACAGCAAAAAAGTTCAACTCTGTATAGTAGCACCGCTTCAAAAGCACATCACCGAACGTTCACGATGGATTAAACAAATATAAAAATAGAATGAATCAATCACAAAAATAGAGAAAATATCAATCAAACAACTGTACATCTGTCAATCAATCAAACAACTGTGGCATGAAAGGGCTACACAGGGGGGGAAATGTACGGATCACAGTCCATAGAGTATTGTCCAGGAAGGAGAGAGTAGGAGAAGTCCACCAAGAGAGGGTGAGGGAAGGGGGAGAGAGTGGTAGAAAAAGATTTGGAGAGAGGGACGGGGCAGGTGAACGGGTCGAGCTGAAGCGGCGGGACTGAGCTAAAGTGACTGGGAGAAAAGGAGCAATCGGGTGAGCCGGCTTCAGCTGCCGGAGAAAGAGAGAAAGAGGAGTGAGACTGAAGGACGAGGCTCTTCTTCTCGGCCACAGAAAGAGAGGGGGCTTCCAGTCCGTCTGCCTGTGAAAGAGACAAATCGGATCCCGCGTCGCTCTCTCCCTGCAGAGGCTCATGCAGCTCGCTCGCTCCCCCTGGCTGTAACCCGCTGTCATGGACGCAGACGGTGGTGTACTGGCAGTCGGAGGGTTGGAGACAGGAACGGGACTGGAGGGGTCGAGGAAGGGTTTGGGGAGGCTGGGAGAGGAGAGAGAGGATGCTGTTGTGGGTCCAGGCTGGGACTGTTAGGGATCCTCTGATTCGCTCCTTCTCAGATCCGACTGGGGGTGCAGAGTACAGGTGAGGAGAGGAATACGTGCGCAGACTACAGGCGGTGTGATAGCTCAAGTCCAGGGCCGGGTCGGAGTCCTGCAGCACACTTTTGCTGACCAAAGTTATTTCAGAGTAATGGATTTTGGACTTCTCTGTTGTTGGTGGCCACTTCATATTCTGTGAAAGAACAAAAATCACTGGTGAAATTTAATGTAACAACTTGATCACTAATGGTGAGTCCAGCTTTATCTGGACAGAGGCTCACTCACTGCTGTTTAGGAGATTTGTATTTCACTCTTAAGTTTTGATTCATTACTTTCTGTGGGCTGAGAAGTGTCTACACCCAATACCATAATTTAATTTGGACAAATAGGATGAATCCACCGGGTCTCAATTAGTGGGGATGAGACAATCTTCTCTGTCGAAGCTCCACTTTGTGATTTAAGGTGATAAGACGGGTGTGTCTCTACAACAAGAAAATCTTGCCTAGTGTAGCTTTTAAGTCACTGATTGATTGACTGGTTGATTGATTGGGGTTAGACTTATGGTAAGTGTTACGGTTAGCTTTACAGTACAGTGTATAATTCAAGGTTATGTAGAAAGGCAAGGGTTAGCATTTATGGCGCAGATAGGCTGATTGGTTAGGGGTCAGGGGTTAAAAGTTACCTCCAAAGGGGCTTTGGGGGTCCAGTGGGCCAGGCTGCTATGAGACGGGTCAGGGATGTCCTGACACAGCTTCTGCTTCACCCTGCAGGGATGAGATTAGAGAATGAGTAAAAGGGCATTTTATCTCTTATCTTTTATCTTTAACTTCAATCAAAAGAGACCCAATCACCCATGCTCCTTTGTGTTGAGCAGCTAAAATAGTAGTACGACAACGTGTGTTTGCGTGTGTGAGTGTGTGTGTGTGTGTGTGTGTGTGTGTGTGTGGAAGGGGTCGAGGGGTGGTGTTAGTGTGAGACAGAAACCTACATGTCATTCTGTGTCAGGCAGGCCAGCAGCAGCCCCAGTAGAGTCAGGATGAGTGCAGGAACGACACATTTCACTACAACTATCACTAAAGATGTTTCCTCACAGACTTCACACACACACACACACACACACACACACACACACACACGCACCATGCATTGCACACAAACACACACACATACACACAAAGTTGAGTTGAAGGTAAAGCCATATTTTGTTCAGTGTTTGAGTTAAGTTTGTGTGTGTGTGTGTGTGTGTGTGTGTGTGTGTGTGTGTGTGTACCTATATTGATGGTTGAAGTTGGCCCTGCTGCTCCAGTGCCAGCTTCAGTGTTGGTCTGCATGTAGATGTCATAGTTACCAGGTGACAGATTCATCAGAGAATAATGGAGATCCTGACGAGGCACACGCTGCTCCACTCCTGAAAAACAACATATAACATATAATACATAAGATAAGATAATAAGATGAACAATGTGTACCAAGGTAATAAAGGATCTAAAAAAAAATAATAATAGAGCATCTCTGCTAATAAAATATTTCTCCAATGTTTTGCACCATGACAGATCTATTAACTATTCTCAACTAATTTAGTTTTACCAAGCAATAATCCAAGTAATGTGCAAAACAATTTCTCTCTCTCCTCTCTCTCTATATATATTCATTTTGAAAAAAACAAAAACAATAAAAGCCCCTTCAAATTCATTACTCAAAATTTCGTAAGCAAAGGTCAAGGTTAAGATGACTCATAACTTTAGCAGCAGCAGCCCATAATATGCTTTACATTCATGCCAGCAATCATTTTGTAGGCATTAGTAAGAGTAAGATTTGTTTTACTGAAATGGTGGATATCACATTTTGGAAGGGAACGTCAATTAGGGATCTATGAATTCAAACTCTGCACTCATCCCACTTTTTTTTAAATATTTTTTTAGGCATTTTTATGCTTTATTAGATAGAGACTGTGAGCGATAGACAGGAAGGTATGTCACACTCAATGGGCTTCTATTAGCAAGATAGTTTGTTTTGTATGCATGTCTTTCCTGCATGTGTGTATAACTCACTCTTGGTCGGTTCGTCTGTGCGTATGTAGTGGAGTGTGTAGTTCTTGATGTGACCACGCTGCTGCTCCACAGGTACGGGACTCCAGCTGAGCTCTACTCTGTTGCAAGCTATCTCCCGCACCTCCAATTTAGGACCAGCTGAGGGCGCTGTGCAGGCAGGGAGATGGAAGCAGGAGGGACAGTGTGTTCCCTTGTGCAGTGGCTCTCACAATTTTGGACTCATGACCCCTTAAAACGAAGCGATGCCTACTTGCAACAGTTCATCCAAAAAACTATTTTCCCTTTTCAGATTGATTCATTTGATTATCAGAGGAGATAGAGATCTCTGTCCCTCTCCTCTTTCATGACTGATAACTTAAGATGTCCCACCTGACAGTTTCCCTGATTTTAGCCAGTTGTGCGTATTTGCATGAATGAACTACTTAAGATAGTTAGCTGCCACCACAGGCTGACTGGCAGGAGCTGAAGTGCATTTTGGGTACATTTATTTATTTATTAAAATGTAAGTTTTTTTATTTTAAATTAAAAATTTTAATTACATTTTTACAAAGGAAATTTTTTTAATTTCATGTTTTTATTTACCGAAAAATCCCACTTAGAAAAATTACAGTGTAATGGTGTAATTATTACACCATTACACCACCATTACATTTTTCCTCTCGCGCACCCCCTACAGGCAGCTCGAGCACCCCAAGGGGTGCGCGCACCACAGTTTGGGAATCCCTGCCATAAATCATCTCATGACCCCCCAAAATTACCCGTGACCCCCTGGGGGGTCCTGACCCAGTTTGAGAACCATTGCCCTCTCTCTCTCTCTCTGCAAAAAATGCAAAAATTAGATAAAAATCATAAAAAAGGGACATGATAATGATGATTTGTATAGTAGAAAAATATGTTTTTTTCCTGTCCCATAAATCTCACGACCCCCCAGAATTATCTTGTGACCTTCTGGGCTGTCCCGACCCCTAGATTGAGAACCACTGCTCTAAATCACCACCTTTATCCATAATTGTCTCATAGCTGTGGTAGTATATACATTTTGCATATTAAGAATATGAATTTAATTAAGTTTGATTGAAAAATGTAGGTTCATAGATCGTCTGATGACAAAGATGTATGACCATGATTGTCTGTCAGTTTCTCTCTCTCTCTCTCTCTCTCTCTCTCTCTCTCTCTCTCTCTCTCTCTCTCTCTCTCTCTCTCTCATTCTCTACAACTGACCTGATTAAGTTTGTGCTTCGACCAGCCGAGGGCAGCAAAATGCCTTAGTTTTTAAATACCTGCCTTTCAAAATTCAAATGGCTTGTGACGTTCCTTTTCCTGGGAACTGCCTTCGACAGTTAAATGTATTTGAACTCGATTCATTAGAAACAGCAAGTTGGCAGGGTCTGGATCCTTCTGGAACATTTGTGGTTTGGTTGGTTTCTGTCTTTCTCTGGGGAGATGTTTTGATTACCTACCAGAGTTTTTATCTCACCTAAGAAATTAGTAATACATCTTATCTTTTTGTCTTTTTCTCTTTGTATGTTATCACTGTATTTTTGATGATCATTTGGTTTCTATGTTCTATGACTGGGTAAATAAACTGATCTAAAACTAAACTTATCTTCATATGAAACATTTTGAAATGTTTTAATTTTGAATTAATTCAATTCCACTGCCTGACTTTACTGAGTTGAAGGTAAATAGACCACAACACACTGCACACTGAATCACACTCAGTTGGTCTCGAACAAGCATTTGACTATTCTGTAGCTACTTTGAGAGAAAATACGGTATAACAGTAAGCCCTCTGAAGAGGTTTAAGATTGCGTACCTCCTTGGCGTGTGTAAATGTAGAACGGCGTGCCGCTCTGCCCCGTCCCTCTTTCACCATACAGCGCTTTGACAGAAACGGCGTATCGCACCATCGGTTTCACTCCCTCTAAATCAACCCAGAGAGAAATCAATAGAGCCACAGTTAACAGACTGGCGAGTTCTTATCAGTTTCTCTTCACCTAAGCTCAGTGACACACAGATATTGGGACTCTGAATCAATATTGCAGGATTATCATTGCTTTCTAGACAAGCACTTTTCAATCTATAAAATATAAAACACAAACAGACTAAGACTAGACTAGAATGGATGCCAGTCCCAGTTGTATGTATCTGATACTGATGTGTATGAGATGAATAGTGTATGGAGGGGGATTCAAAACATGTTTATAGATTCAGACTCTTAATCAATAGGCAAAGGAACATTTTCTATTTCACATTTTAGGCATTTAGCTGGCGTATCCAGCACAGCTTACAATGAGCAAATGTTATGGAATCCATTATCGCTGGATTACCTGTGATGACCAGCGCCTTACAGGAACTATTGAGCCTTTCCCAGTGTAGACTACTGTTGTTTGTCTCTGTAACGGCCGACCATTCCACTACAAAGCCGCTCACTGACTGATCAGCTGGAGCTGTCCATCGCACCTCCAGGCTGTTGTTACCCAGTGGGTTCACAGTGATGTGGTTCGGGGACGGGGGATCTGAAGAGAAGGGAACAGCCAACAATGCACGGGTTTTCATCGAGGTTTACCATCATTTGCTCCAGGGCCAAAAGTTTAAAAAAAAGTTGGTGCCAGGATTAATAATCAGTCAGATCTAAAAGAAAAAAAGTATCTGCACACGGTATATAACACAAAAACTCGTGCTTGATGATTCATAATGAACCAAACAAAAGTGAAAATATATGCTATTGCTTGTGTATAAATATCGGACTTTCCTTGTTGATGTTTGTTAGCCTACTTATAGTAGAATGTACAATAATGTGAATGTGACTAAATGCACATTTCATATTTTGAATAAGCTCTGGTTTATAATTGTAATGTATAAAACGAGGACAGGGCGTTTCTCTTGATGAGGCGACATGCCTGAGCACGCCTTAACGTCACGTCTCATGTATGAGTCAGAGTGAGATCCGTCAGCTACCTGTCTCAGAAGCACCAGGGAGCCATATCCGTGCTTCCGGGGAGGTTCCTGCAGAGTTGGAAGCAGTCAGAGAGCAGGAGCAGCGCTCCGGGGGGAGAAGCAAACTACAGGAAGTATTTGTATGGTTCAAAACTCCGCAACCCCCACGACTGTTCAGGACCTGGCCGTCTTTCCTCCGACATGTCACACTGTACGAGACGACTTCGCCATTGGCCAGACGGTGAGGCAAGGGCTGAGTGATGTAAACACAAACCACGAGACAGACAGAAAACAAGCAAACAAAAAGAATGAGGAAGTAAATGGAGCTGTGTTAAGGTGTTAGATGATCCTGTTGTATATACAGTATATACCTACTGTGCCTACAGTATCTATCTACCTATCTGTAGCTATCTCAATCAACAGTATCTATCTATCTGTCTATCTATCTATCTATCTATCTATCTATCTATCTATCTATCTATCTATCTATCTATCTATCTATCTATCTATCTCATTTCTGGTCTCAGCTAGAAGCAGACTGTAGTGCAATAACAGAATAATTTCAGCGAGACATAAAAACAAATTAGTGATGATAGGTGAGGAGACGCTGATTAAAAACTAATTATATTCAAAAGTTATTAAACTGTAAAACTGCGCAGCTCACAGTGATATGAGGCGTCAGAAAATATTATATGAGCACTCATGACTCCATGTCACACAACACAAATCTACTCACACACACACAAACAGACAGAGAAACACTCAGAGAAGCACGAAAACACACACACAAAACCACACAGAGAAGTCCAAGCACACAAACACACACACACACACACACATATACACACACACCTTCCAAAGCAGTAAGACGAGTCTCCACCCGTTCTTGACTGTTTCTTTCACCTGTCTCCAGAAGGCTGGTGCTGCAGATGGAGCTGATAGGTAGCAGAATGGATGTTAAACAGATAGACAGACATGGAGCTTTGCTTCATCTCAAAAGCACTGTAGTGAAAAAACACTGAAACACAGATGTGAAACTGCACAACAGTATGTTGATCTAAGAGCCTATTTGCCAAAGAGTCAGTGTATTCTTTTAACAGAAAGCAGTGCGTAGAGAAAGAGACAATATGGATAGAAACTGATGGCTTCTAGTGTTGGTGAATTTGTGTCTGACCAGCAGAGAGCAGGTATAGAGGGGGTTGGTTGGACGCTAGAGATTACTTATGGCTGTGGCTGGCCTAATTCAACTGAACATATGTGATAGGAGAGTGCCCACTTGATAACTTTAAAGACAATCCCACTCTCACTTCCCACTCCTCTCATATCCAAGCCAGGTTTCTACATATCCATCCTCTCTACCCCGCTATACCCCTCCATTCAGGATTCAGGATTCAGGATTCTTTATTGCCATTTGTACAGTGCACTGGAAATCTTACACACTTCCTCTCACAGTATCAAACAAAATATACAATATTACACAATCGACAATATTCAACAATCTATCACAGCTAACACAACATTTTACAACATAAGCGTCCATTTGGTGGATGCTTTCATCCAAAGCAGCTAGGTACTGTAGTGCCTATCGAGCTTTATGACTATATGACTTTTACTCAGTCTAGACTCAACACTGAAGACAATTGAGCTTTTACCATCAGGGCCTCTGGACTATGGAACACCCTGCTTTCTCCCATTGTTTTTTTTTAATTCATTATCATTATTTTTAAGCATTTTTCTTTAACTATTAATACCAGCAACGTCATTCTTTATTGATTCTCATAGGGAGAATCAAGGACACTTCAGCAGGATGGATGCTTTGACACGGTGGCATCATAGAGATATAACACTGATATGAGATATAACACATTATATTTATAATGTGTTATATCTCTATGGGTGGCATGAACCCAGGTCCTTCTGTTGAAGGGCCGTCTCCCTTCTCACTGCTACAATTTTTTAGATTTTACTATTCGTCTTCTTATTATTACTAGGTAGTAGTGGTACGATTACATAGAACTATATGGTGACTGAGATCTTCAACAAATACAACACATGTATGCTGTTGTCATCAGTGTGTGTTCTCTCACCATCCTCTCCTGTCCTTCCTTCACATCTGTTGCTCCACTCGCTCCAGGGGGCGGACGAGTAACAAAAGCGGTGGCAAAGCCTGATGGTGTATGAGGTGTCGGGTCTGAGGCCACAAACCTCGAAGCTGGTGGTCGTTTGGTTCACTGTGGCCAGGACACTGGGCTACAAGGGGTAGAGAGGGAATGGATAAATGAGGAGGAGGGAGTAAAGTAAGGAGCCAGTTGTGAGGAAATTCTTTAAGCATACTATATGTTTTCTTCATTGTTTATTCTCTATTCTTAATTCTTTGTTCTTTAAGATGCTACATGTTGCATTTTAATCATCATCATCAGTAGTTCATTAATACATTCATTTTGAGACATTAGTATGATTATCGTAAACAAACGAGACCATTGTCGAGAAGATTGGCAACCGTTTTATACTGTGAGCCACCCGGTCGGATTCTGTGGGAAATCTGTCCGATTGCTTTGCGGCACAAAGAGAGATTGCTTTGCCACACAAAACAGGAAGTCACTGTTCTTCCCGCGCAAACGGAGCAAGTAGCAACTTCCTCTTTGTGACAGAAAGCGGTGGCGTTCATGGGACATGTGGTCTTCATTTTGAGAAACAGTAGCACCGACATAAGATGGAGTCTACCAATCGTCTCAACCATGGTCTCATTTGTTTACGGCAACACAATTAATTTGACAAAGATATAGTGATGTTTAAAAATGCTACACACAGCATCTTTAATGTGTGAATGAGTGTATCTTTGTCTGTGTCGATGCATGTATTGACATATATGTGGGTGAGTGTTTGGGGATATTTATGCAGACCTGCCCCTGGGCTGAATACTCAATTTGGGACGACAGGTTCCCGCCGTTGACCTCAGGTTCGGACACAACGTACAACAAAGGACGCTGCCAGGTTAACATCAGACACTGAGGTCGACCGCTGACTGGCGCTGCTCCGAGAAGTATCACTGGGGCCAACTTCACTGAGAGGGGGGGGGGGGGATACAAAATAAAAACAGAGAGAGTGAGAAACAAGCGAAAGAGGGAAAATGAGAGGAAGAGTGCGACATGCTCACCTTCTAGTCTACCAGACTGACACCGAGGCGTTGACTTTGCGACGCCGTAGGGGGAGCGTGCCGTGACGGTGATGCAGAAGGTAGCCACCACATTCTTGACTTTCACCGTGCAGCTGTTGTTCGCCGTGGTGCAGTTGATCTTCATAGCAACACTTAGAGAGCTGTTTCCCCACCTTGGCAACCACACATGCACCAACACATAGAAACACACACACCACACACACACACACACACACACATGCACACACAAACACGCACAATCTTTATCAGAGAGCTTTCTTCCCCCTGGGCACAGCAGTTGACAACAACACACAACAGGCACAAAACCACATACATAAAAACATGCATATAGTCTCATGCATAGGGTATGCATGTGCATGTACGTATGCACGCACACATGTACGCACACACACACACACACACAGCACACACATGTACAACGGTTCATACATGCTACACAGATGTATGTGTCTTATCTGTATTTGAAATGCCCTGTAGCTACTAATTTTGTGCAATGAAAAGCAGACAATAATAAAAGCTCATCATAAGTCCCTCTATAAGAGTCCCTCTATCAGATAAATTCAGAAAGAGTGGGCGGAGGGGTTGGCAAACAGATAGTGAGGTGGAAGCTGTGTGATTGTAATCATCTCAGCATTGTGGTTAAGTATCGCCGCTGCCATCAGACCCTCACATGAATTTGAGATTCAAAGTTGATGACAAACCAAAGCATTTGCCTACAGCATAAAGGATTATGGTCAAACAATAATCAAACACATGCAAAAATACAAACTTGCACACATGCAAAAATACAACGGTTTCTTGATGTTGAACAGAGTCAGAGATGAACCGGATTGGAAAATTGTAATTTGTAATCTGCTACAGATACTGTAAAAAATCCAAAGTAATCAGATTACAGATGCAGCGAAATAGATGTTGGATGTTGGATGGAAAATGCGATTAGACTTTAAGCTTATAGACACCAATATCATTTACAGTAACACATCTTAAAATAATGGTTGGTCATGGTCATAAACTATGATCTTAACAGTATTCAAATGACACTGAAATTTGAAATACATTTTTAATCTAACTGCATTTTCTATGAATTTTGGAGGTAAAGTAATCAAGGTAACCTGTTAACAGATCACATTTTGAAAGTAACAATCCCAGCTGTGATGTAGAAAAGGTAACGAGTGAGGTACGGTACCAATGCAGCGAGTGAAAAGGCTCAGCGAGTTAAAAATACACTGAACCAATTTCAAATAATCATATCAGAAATCAGTGGTACCACTCACCCTGTATCACAGATCAGCCTGTTTCCTGCCTAGCAGCTACTCGGAGGAAATCAGCTCTATAGAAAGTCTAAACTTCACATAACATAGATTTCATATGCAGGCTTCGAGTGGACATAGTGGAAATAGAAGTTATTTCCCAAGTAGATTTTTTATTTGATTCATTTGTCATAAAAAGGCTAAATTAAAACTGTTTGTAATACCAGAATCCTCTCTCTCAACTCATTACCGAAAGCAAATGTTGAGATTGAATAAAGAGTTTCATTTCAAACTGGGATTTGACGTAATTTAAAAGTGACACTAACTCTTACAAAATGATGGGTAGCACAAATTTAAAACAAATTACGGTACTTTTTAATGGATGGCGTGAAACTCCTCTGTCAACAAAATAACAGCAATTTTACAAAGTGAATCTTCTGTAATTTAGATTGCTAATGACCGGTAATTATTTTTTATTTCATTTTCTTTTATTTATTTATTTTTTGGCATTTTTATGCTTTAAGCGACAGTGTGAGAGAGAAACAGGAGGGTATGGGAGAGAGAGAGGGGAGGACATGCAGCAAATGACCATGGGCTGGATTCGAACCCGGGTCGCTGCGGGCAGGACTGAGCCTTATGGTACACGCTCTACTCGGTGAGCCACCGGGGCGCCCCATTTTCTTTTCTTTTTTTAAATAAACTTTAAAAAATAAAATTTTCATGGACACGGACAATCAGAAAAAAGTCGAACTGGGACTATACAAAGTCTTTCATAGTGTTTCTTCATAAAGACTATGAAATCGCATATGGTGTAAGAATACACATGAATTCACCAAGCAATACAGCAACACATACTGCACAACACATGGGTGAACTGAAGCTGTGTCTTGAGGCGCACCATATATCAGCAGTTTGAGGCGTTTACCACATACTTGCGTGTTCGAGCCTGGCTTGGAACCTAACTTGCAAATCATCTCCACCACCTCTTCTGTCACTCTCCAATGCACAGTCCAATAAAGCAGAAGTAACCTGAAAATTATCAGGAAAGTTGAGCCTCACCTCTGCATCCTTTCAATCAGTAGAGTGTAGAGTGTTGTGGCGGCGGGTCGGGGGTCTCCAGACTCCCAGCGGCAGGTGATGTTAGCTCGCTGCTGGAACACACAGCTCACCAGCCGGGGGGGTCGGGGGGGAGCCAGGGAGGCTGCAGGGGGGAAGGCTGGAAGAGCTGGAGAAGGAGACAGTCTGGAGTTAGGGGCATGGAGGCAGGAGGAGTGACAGTCACTGCAAGTCCTCAGTAAGGACTTGGAGTTTCACCATTGTTACATATCTTCAGTGTCATGCAAAAGCAGGGTGGCGATAGTCTAGAGAGAGAAAAGTGGGCTTGTGACTGAATAGCTGCCTGTTCAAATCCCTTTGATCTAACCCTAACCAGCTGGGAAAATGGGAATGAGTAAAAAAAAATATTGTACATTTCCCCAGCAATGGTCATAGATTTTGGACATTTTATAAAATGCAGAAGCAGCAGTTTGCCATTGTCCCATGAAACATTTTCTATAACTGAGAGATGATACCAGTTGTCAATTACAGTAAAAATGAAAAATATCAGCAATGCAAGATTGGTGGTGGTAAGAGAGAGAGATTTGGATGAAAGAAAAAAGGAAGGAAAGATAGATTAGGGAGGAAGAAAGGAAAGAAGGGAGGAAGCTGTTCTATAAGGCAATTGTCACTGTGCTTCAGCTCAAGGATCAGAAATGATTGAAACAGAACTGGGAAAAAAAACATTTTAAACCACTTGAACCGCGTAGGATGGATCTGACCTATCTTGCCAAACATTTGAAAAAGGAAAAGCCTACTACAGGCATTTAGCCCGGGTCTTGAACTGAAGTTCAGACAAGATTATACATGACGTGCCTTGATCCGACTTGAACTACATGCCTGGTTCACTGCAGTTGCAGGATACCGATGTTATTCATTTGCATTATTGCATGCCTGTGCACATATGCAAAATTTCATATCCACTGTCCACAAACATATAAACACGCGCACACATGAATGAACATTTACACAAACACATAAGCACATATTCACACACTCTCAGACAGACATCAATCTGTCCTAGACTAAAAGGAGAGAGTATTGTACATTAGACCTGTGAGTTACCTGAGACCAGACAGGTGCCCAGCAGGCAGGTCCACACCATGGCAGGGCTGCGCTCCATGACCAGCAGGCAGTCTGTCCCGGCACGGCGGCCCCACTCACTCTCTCTGCCCCATCACAGTAACAGCTCGGCCTCGGCTCCGGGACTCTACAGCTGAACAGTTGAAGATTTAATCAGGAGACCACTGGGCCCTTTGTATTTTTCTTGAAAACTACCCAATTTTACATGTATGCAAAACTTGTGCCGCATTAGCCTGGGACGCCACATGAATACGGACTATGAGTCTATTATATAGTTACATATCATCCTCTCCTTCACGATGAAGGTCCAAATGGTGATTGTTGTGAAACCTGTTGCCACGTCTCATTACAACACTCACGTGGCTTTCAGTTGCACTGAAGCCAAAAAAGGAGGGCTCAGCGTTTGCTAGAGGTTGCAACATAGGAAGAATAACGGTTGTAAATCCAGCGACATTGTTTCAGATAGTGGGGTCCCACAGGGCTGTGTCTTGTTACCCATTCTCTTCTCCATATACACAAATGAAATCACCTGCAATAGCAATGGACTGTCACTTTTTAATTATGCTGATGACATGGCCTTGGTGGCCCGCCTGACAGACGAGCGCTCCCTGTCCGCATACAGGCAGTATGCGGACACCGTGGTCCTCTGGTTCCAGGAGAGCTCCCTGGAACTGAACATCAGTAAGACCAAAGAGCTGTGTTGCAGGGGGGGCGCCGGGCATCTGACATCCCACACCCTCTCTCGGGACCGCTCAGGAACAGGTCGAGATCTTTAAATACCTGGGCACTGAGATCGACCACCACCTGTCCTTCACACAGCATGCGGACGGGGTCTACAAAAAGGCCCAACAGCACATGTTTCTCCTGAGAAAGCTGGAAGGTTTTCATGTCAGACAGGACATTTTAACAGTAGTATACCAGTCACTCATTGAATCAGCCCTCACATTCAACATTGCATCCTGGTACAACTTCCTCACAGAGACAAGCAAGAAAAAACTCACAAGAATCATTAAGCATGCAACCAAAATCACCGGCACCACTCAAACCCAACTCTCAGACCTTTACAGTCACGCAGTAAAAAGAAAAGCAGACTCCATCACTAAGGACCCTTCACACCCCCTTCACCGCTCCTTTCAGCTGCTCCCATCAGGCAGACGCTTCAGAGCACCTCTGGCCAAAAAGAGAACTTACAAAAACTCTTTCATTCCCACTGCCATATCCTTTTTAAACAAAGCCAAATGGACTGTCACTACTTTTTAATGCAGCTTTGCACACCTGCTCCTATTTATTTATGGAATTGTTTGTGTTTTTAATGTAATTTTATGTGAGTCTTTCATGGGTGTATGTTTTATGTTGTTTGTGAGCTCCTAACCTAAGACAATTTTCTATCATTATGTGATAGACAGTTAGACAGTAGTTAAAAAATAACAGTATAAGTTCTTTGTAAGTTCCCGAATTGTTACATCCTTATTCCATAAATTCACATCTTGTTCCCCAGTACCTACATATATGTATTGGTACGTACTGTAGCCTACTGGTACACCGTTAGTACAAAAGATTACCCCGTAACTCCGGAGTAATTACGCTGTACATTGCGGGCTGTAATCTAAAGCGTTACCGAATATCTCAACTGAGACCTATGATGTGCAACGGATTTTTGAAACCGAGACAATATGACTTCCCATTAACCCAAAATGGATGGGTGGGCGTGGTGGGTGTTTGGGTGGGGCTGGCGGGGCTGCTGTTGAGGTGGAGGGGGTATTTCCCAAAGAGTTGTAAAAGGTACAGCTGTTAACCCCTGAGGGCCTGCTTTCACCCAGTTTTGCATTTCTACCTATAGGCCTTTCTGGAGCAAATTCAGTATGAGTTAAGGGTTTATCACTAAATAAAAAGGTCTAAAAAGTAGGCTACCTTGCTGAAATTTAGAGTAGAAGTAAAAGTACTGGCGTAAAAGTAAAAGTAAAAAGTAGCTAATTTAAAATGTACTCAGAGTAAATGTCACTGAGTTACTTTTTTGGAAAAGAGAACATTGGACAAATTAGAAATTACACAAACCAGATTACTCTTCTGTTCTCTGCTGACTGGCCATTCACTGTGCATGGCTCCACAATTTGTCAATTTACGATGTTCCAGTCTCTGTTGCTTCTGGAGAGCCACAAAATCTGTACTATGTAATGGATGTGATTTAAAATGTAGCTATACAATACAAAATATTACAAAATCACAAATAAGATACTCAATTACAGCAACGGGAGTAAATTAGTTGGGCTACTTCCACCCTTGTGTAATGGAGATGAGATGAGTTATAGCCTACTTTATTGATCCCACAGATAGAAATTTGCCTACAATCGGAATTTCTAAATAAGCTCCACATTTGGCTGTGGCTATGAATATAACACAAATCCACCAAATAGCCTACTATAATGCCTGTTTTCTACAGAGATGTCCCACACCTCCATCGGGATCCTGACAGTGATTGCTGAAGACAGTCTGGCTCCTCCTCACTCACTGCACCTAGAGGCTTCAGGTACTGCAATCATTGTGGAAGGAACAATAGTGATGGATGACCTTGAAAATCTTCCGCATGCCATGTGCCTACTCTTTGGACTTATTTACGCCCTGAATTTGGAGTACCCTCAACAACTGAAGAACACCTTTGAGTTTATTCAAAGCGTGTTTCTATCACTTGGACATAAATCCCTAAAACCAAAAATACAGTCACTCAAAAATCTTCTGATGCAGTGAGTGAATGTCTTCACGATGTGAATGGGACGTGACACATTGGGTCACGCTGAGACCTTTACCCTACTATCTCCAATGGAACTCTTTACTAGTATTGGAAAAGTGATGTTTTTTTTCCCTTTGGTCCTGTTGCCCAATTGACTATTGAGTTTGTTTATCTATAGTTTGTTACACACCGTAATCAATGGAGATATTAAGAACATTAGCAGTATGCTCACCATTTTTCATCAGTGTGATGAAAGGCCTTTTGATTTTCTAAAAGTTGAGGAAGTTCATGTCAAGATTAAGACATATTGCGGGTAACAATATGTTGTTTTTCTGTAATAATTTGATAGCTTGGTTGGCAGCAGTTTCAGTTCATTCTAGAATTTGAATACAAAAACCTGACAAAAACCCAAAAGAAAGTTATTGTCTTGTGTATGTAAAAAGAACTTGGCAGTGTTTTCTCTTTAAACTGTTACACAATATTGTTAAAACAAATCTTAAGACTGACAATAGTGTATGTTCATCATTCTTGAAATAGTCTGCATCCCAACAAAATGCATTTTAATTTCAATTGTTTACATATTAAGACTGACAGTTCAGATCTTTTGTACTATAATTTGATAACTTAACTTGGCAGCATGTCCAGCATTTTGAGTAAGTTTGAAGTTTGACAACATGCCTGAAAAGAGAACCAAAACTCAAACTTGTTTTACTTGTCCTACAGAACAAATAAACTCTTTCAGTTTTCCCTTCAAACTGTTGTCTCTCTTTGTTTCAACAGCACTTACACCTTTCTTTTTCTTTATGAGTACTGCTTACTTAACATAACTCAGATCTTTAAGTTGTCTGAATTGACATTTTATAGTCAACCTAATTAATGATTTGGAGTTAACTATACTCAAGTTTACTGCCATGACATGAGTTGCCTAAATACAGTTCTTTTCAGCTTTAACAACTTAAAATTAATGATCTACTTTACTTGGAAATTTTGAGGCAATCGGTTTCCTGACTTTTTTTTAAGTGAAGTCAACTTATTACAATTTACAGTGTAGTGGTTCTTTAACGTCTAACCCTGTAAGCAGACATTTAATCAAGTTAAGTTACTATAGTTAAGTGACACACACTGTCAGACTCAGAAGTTACTCCACAGGTTCAGGATTTCAACTTTCCCTTTACGAAAAACTATAGTAACCTAATCCTAATCTTGAAGCTACCATGGGTCAAACACTATCAGAAAAAAATATCATAGTCTGAGATAAAAAAAAGAACACAAAGTAGCCTAGTCTATGATTCAGTCTTAAACCCATTCAGCCACTCACTATACCACAGACGCCTCGGTAAGTCCCTATAGAAATAATATACAAATGTTATGGTGATGGCAGAAGATAACAAGTACGACTCACTAGTGAGCACCGCAGACACACTATGAGCCCCGTTGGGAATATGACAAGAACTTTACAGTGATTTTTCCTGTTACAAAAACAGTATCAAGAAAAACATTTTTTCCTCCAAGCAGGGGCTTTAAGCCTATTTAAGCTATAGGCTATTATTGATCAAAAGACCCGCTGCAGTCTGCTTTGTTACATGAAGACTTGAAGAGTTATGGCACATTGATGAAAAACGACCGACCTACATCCTGCCACACAATTGCGCAAGAGCTTCTTTAGGGCAAGACACATAGCCTATTTTATAGAAAAGTCTACCCCGCTTAAATATACCAGCCGTAACTGAAATACATATGAATGGGTAAAAAAGTTGGGAGTTCAACTCCCAAAGCACTTACCGGTGTATCCCTGCCGGACATGTGCGTCTAGCCCAGCCTCAAAGCTCGTAGTAAAGATTTCTCGTTCCGCCCCGCTGTCAATGGACCAGTTCCGCGGTTCCCAAACAGGGGTTCAAGGCCCCCTGGGGGGGGGGGGGGAGGCGTCCCACGGGTTTCCAGGGGGTTCTCAAAATGAGGATTAGTTTAATTTCACTATTAGCCTATTTGAAGTTGGACAGTGAGAGGAAAGCTAGAGCAATATGTCTTTTCCGTTTTGCAGTAAATCACAGCAGCAACAAAAACCTTTTTAGACGCGGGAGCGGGAGCGTCTCAAATGAGGGTCCGTCTCCAAATCTGAATATTCAGAAAGGTGGCTTAAAATTAAAATATCCGAGAACAGCTATCCCAGCCTGCACCTATATAGGCTAAACTCATTTTAAGATCTTACCGTGCGTTTAGCCTTTTTAAAGTTTCAATTTTCAACATTTTCGTTCTCCATGAAATGATTAGTCGATAATTTCACCGGGGACCGGGATGATGCACCAGCTCTCTTCCTCAGATTAACAATAACCACGAAAACAATTAACAAATCAATGGAGGAGGGTCTCAAAGCAATCTGAACTACAATAACTTGGCCCCGACCATTTATTTTATGGTCTAAACATGACTTTCTTGCAATTGAGCAAGGTGTCTTGTTTACCCAGAAACAATAATGCTGCTTGTTCTGAGCACAACGGTAGCTATTAAAAATGCATTACAGTACAGGCACACACACATAAACACACACACATAAACACACACACGATTCTACACGCACAAGGTCTATCAATTTTGATTAATTTCTTAAAACGTTTACCCAGCCTCACTCTAACCTACTTCATACTTAAGCCTATAGCCTTAATTCTAACCATTAAAAAAAACCAAACTCTTTTTCCCCCTGTGAGGACTGGCAAAATGTCCTCACATGTCACTTCCCGGTAATTTCACAGTTTATGAAGAGTTATTTGAAGAGTAAGTTGAAGATTTGTGCGAAGGGTTTCTCTTTATTGCAGTGTGACACATAGCTACGAGTGTAAAAGGTGAGTTCAGGGCTTAGACAAGTAAACAAGCTGACCTATAACCTACTGCTCTTCCAATGTGGTCATGTTCAAATCTGATACAGAAAACACAAAGGCTCCATCTTCATGATTTTAAATGCAAAGAGTTTATCACAAAGACACTCTTGGGAAAGGAAAAAAAAAGAAGAAGAGAAAAACGACTCTTTCTTCATCCCTGCTCCCTTTTCTGTTTTCCCGTCTATTTTGTCTTACATTTGCGGGGCAGGGGCAGGCAGAGCTCCTGCAGCCGGGGCGAGGCGCTGGCTGAGCGGGCTGCCCGGCTGACCACGTAGGGGTTGTAGCCCTCAAACAGAGCGTTCCTCTGTTTGGGATGGGACAGCTCCAGAAGCCTCTCGCTGGCCACCGCGCTCCTCACGGCCCTGGAGATGGGCCAGCTCACCGGGCGCCCCCCTTCGTACTTGGGGTGGTCGTGCTTTGGGGCTGGAAAGATGAAGCGATCGAAAAGAGGTTGAACAGCAAGTTCTGATAAACAATGAAGTGTGAGTGTGAGGAGAGAGAGAGAGAGAGAGAGAGAGAGAGAGAGAGAGAGAGAGAGAGAGAGAGAGAGAAACAGACAGACAATCATGGTCATACAGCTTTGTCATCAGACGATCTATGAACTTACATTTTTCAATCAAACTTAATTAAATTCATATTCTTAATATGCAAAATGTATATACTACCACAACTATGAGACAATTATGGATAAAGGTGGTGATTTAGAGCAGTGGTTCTCAATCTTGGGGTCGGGACAGCCCAGAGGGTCACAAGATAATTCTGGGGGGTCGTGAGATTTATGGGACAGGAAAAAAAACATATTTTGCTACTATACAAATCATCATTATCATGTCTATTTTTTTATGATTTTTATCTAATTTTTGCATTTTTCTTGTGAAATTCTTAATAGTTTAACTGATCATTGGTTTTTCACAATAAAAATGCCTTTTACATCCTTTGGTTTTATATGGCTTATGTGGCGTCTTTTCAGAGGGTCCAGAGTTCCTGGTGCTTCTGTTAAATTTCTTGTAAGGAATGTTTTTCAAGGGAGCAACAAGAGACGTGTTATACAGCGAGGAGCCACTGGAAAAGTCGAAACAAGCTCATATAGGTCAGGAGACAAGCTCTTGATTTTTGATAGTTGGTGTCCTTATCTGAGCTAACTAGGCTTAGTTCACAAGAGAGATCCCCCGAAAAGTTGCAGGGGATTGAATTAGTCAGTGAGAAATGCCTTTAGAGTTTCATGGCTACTCTGCTTCCATTACAAGAAATAAAAGCAATAAGTAATAATGAGTGTCTTACTGGCAAGGAGCTCTATGTGTGACGATGCTTTGCAGGGCTTGTGGGACGCTGGTGCGGTCTTACACTCACGGGCGGCGCGCTCCGGTCCCAGCCTTCTCTTGGGCCGGGCAAGCTCACGGATCCGCGGAGTGGCGACTGCAGTCTGCACCACTCTACTTGGCTACAATCAGTTTTAGGTCATGAGCAAGGTTGTATGATACACACACAAAACTTAAGTTCTTAGTAATCACAGACAATCAAACATGTGAAGCTTGGATTAAAACTCCACGGCCCATCCCACGGTGCAAAGCACACCCGGCATTTCCTGTGGTGTCTGAACTGGAAAGAGCGGATGTGGACATTTGCACATTTTTGCAACGCGGGAAGGAAAACAACATCAAAGCAGGAGGCTGTCATCTTTATGGCCCAGTGTTCGTTCTGAAATGGGTAAGATGAATTAAAATTGCTGTAATAATGCTGCATAGTGTAGCAAAGTGTTACCATCACAGTGAAAAAATAACTGTTTCCTGATAACAAAATAAAAAAGTCTGGTAAAAATGAATGGAAGTGAATATTCATACACCCCTTCTTCATTTTTTTCCACTCCCATCTGCACAGCTCAGGCCATCGTGTCGTGCATCTAGATATTTTGTGCCACGACGATGGATGCTGTCACTTCCTTGCTCTTCCTTCCTCATTATCTCCCTGAAGTCTCTCCTTTTTCATTTGTGGGTCAAAAAAACACCACAGCTTTTATGCTCCTCAACAAGGACACCTTTGTAAACTTGTTAACTAATACATGACCAACTTGTCTACTCTAGGTGTTGGCACTCGACTTATAAGGTAGTCACTCAAATGTCTTGTGATACACCCATCCGATTCTTCCCCCGGATGCGCGGACCTACTTTAAAACTACCAGGCATCTCGGACCGCGTGAATACACAGTAATTCCTCAGGAAACGGTGTGCGGTGTTACTCACAGGGGCCAGCAGCCGGCGGTCAGGTTGCCAGCCAGCTGCAGGGAGGCGAGGTTGAGCAAGACAACACAGCCGCTGCGATGGTACGGCCCTCAGAGCCTGCTCACTCACTTCCCATACGGGTGACACCCTGAGAGAGGAGAGAAAGAGAGAGAGAGAGAGAGAGAGAGAGAGAGAGACGGGCAGAGGGAGAAGAAGAGGGAAGTAAGAGGGAGGAGGGAGACGAGAGAGTGGGGAAAGAGATAAAGGTATAGGGATGAAAAGGTAAACGGAATAAAGCAGAACGATGAAGAGAGACAGCAGAGGGAGGAAGGAGACGGGATAGTAGAGGTAAGAGAAGAAGACATAGAAGGATATAAGATGGAGGGAGGAGGAGATAAGATGACTTTAGAACAGGATGAATTATAAAAGTATTGCAGCAAGCAGTGGATCATTATTTAGAAGAATAGACGTAGAGATATCTTCATCATTCAAACGTGTGTCTTTATTGGCAAGTAACACACAATTCACCATTTAGAACAGAGCACCTCCTTCCTCGTACTGAGGGCAAGTCACTAAACTCACACACACCCGCCCCTATTCCCCAGGACGCTACAGTATTCTCTCAAATTCAGTGCCAACAAATGACAACAACAGATGTATGGTTGGATAACAGATTATATTCACCTGGTTTGTGTAAGATCAGTGTTGGAGCTTTTGCTCCTACACAGCTGCGACCAGCGAGGCGTTAACTCTAAGAAGAAAAACATGATTATGCATGGCGTCATAAAAAAGAAGGGGGGGGGGGGGGGTAAAAAGAGAGAGAGAGAAAAGAGAGAGAGAGAGACAAACCAATTTTGGTAGTGGATCCAGTCCGCTGTGGTGGCAGCTGATCCAGCCAGTATACAGAACGACTGGATAAGAGAAAAGAGACTTAATCAGTGTGAGAGAGAGAGAGAGAGAGAGAGAGAGAGAGAGAGAGAGAGAGAGGGAGAGGGAGAAGGAGAGAGAGAGAGTTATATTAGGCCTACCGGTCTGCATATCTGAGCAGGTTGGGTTTTGGCCGAGCAAGCTGTTCTGTCCGAGTTGCCATGGATACAGTCAGGATCTGATGGGGGGAACAGAGCATGTAGAAACGACCCTGCTTCATAAGCACATGGCGTTCCCCAGTATTGCAGCAATAGAACTTATTACAGTCACTTATTACGGTGTAACTGAGATTCACAGAGACAACAGAACAAGATATTTGTTGCCACATAACCAGGGTCAGTGGAAATTGCTTTTGTTAAATTGATGGATTGAATGGAGTAGTTCTGCTAAATGCAGTGGCTACATGGCCACAGGACAGTAAAGACAGAAAACACACTGTAAATGGGAATAGCATGAAATAGATTAATAAATACAAACAGAACAAAAAAAGGACATATTGGCAAGACATAATGGAATGCAACAAGTTTAGGTAGTACTTTTACATTTGAGGTAGTAGCCTACTCTTGTAGATATTTGGTTTACGGGATATTGTCGTTAAATTTGGCACCTCAACACGTTACCATCATGCTTCGTAAGGTTGGTTGTAGCACTACTTCTAGAATTACTTTATCTGCCAGTCTGATGATCTCTAGAGGGACATTTTTGCCACTCAATACGATGATCACAGGAATGCACATTGCAGTTATTTTTTTTAAACAGTGTGGTTCTAATTGTACTCAGAATTACATAGCAACGGCAGTAAACATTTAAGCAACCACGCCGCTAATTATATCCTTAATTACATTAACATAGTCCTTAGTCCATGTTTGCTGAACATGACAAGACAGGAATATGACACATGACTGTTTGTTTGTGCCCAACTTCAAAACGGGATTTTTTGTTCCGTTGCCCTAGTTTACCTGTCGCTGCAGCAGCTCGCTCTCTGGTACTGACACCGACACCTGGCGGTTGCTAAGGTATCGAGTGACGCTCGCGGGGTATACAGTATACCAAAGATTGCCTATTTGAACGATGAATCACTTGTGTAAAAAAAAAAGTTCCACTTTCGTTCTCTCCTCCAGCAATTTTCCCTCGGGCACAGATCACTGTAAAGGGCTTCTTTTACAGCGTGTCCACGCACCGTTACCATAGTGACCAATCTAGGACAGACCGGACAGTGTGGTACCTGGAAATAGGGGCAGAGTGAGCTCTCTGTTCTTTCCTACTCTCAGTTGACAAGTATGTGTTATTACCACATCTCTGGAGCTAAAAGGTGTTTATAGAAAGAAATGTTGGCTGCAATATGTAAAAATGTATTTATCATGGCCACTGTAAGAACCAACATTTAAAAAACATAGTTGGCACATAATCACAATTTACAACAAGTAACTTGCAATGGTCGATCGATCGATCTCTATCTATTGCTGTGGTCAATTAAAGGTACATATCAGCAAATGGGTGATATTCAAAATTATCAAATAATAAATGTAGTAATTCTACCAGATAGAATACAAAATGAGATTTAAGTGAATAAAATAGTCTCAAGCCCATTTAAAAACAAATACAACACCTTTATTTTCAACAGACATCTTAAATCTTATAAAACAGCACAGTAAAGAATCTACCAAAGCTTCTTTAATAGTCATGATAAAGCAACAAGCTTTTAATATAATACTGTAGTTATTCTCTAAACTAGTATTGCAGGAGTCTGTTATTGTGCTAAGCTAACAATTCATGTCCCTCTGACATTATCATCACCTGTTACTGCCTTGGTGTCCACACATAACAATAACTGAGGAAAACACGCAGCTACAGCATCATGTCACATTCACAGGCCTCTCTGAAACACACAGAGAAACCCATAGGCAATAGATGGCCAGGGTCAAAAATGTAGTGTTTGGTCAGCATCAGTAACTAACACTTAAAGGATAATACCAGTGTCATTTAGAGTTATAGCCCATTTACCACTGTCTATGTCTAGTTTAAATTTCCCCAAATCATTTTGCAATGCATGTTGTATGTAATTAAATATTTTAACATGTACTTGTTTTTCAAAGTTTTTAAAATACAAACTTCACGGTGTCAAACTTAGCTTGAAATTAACTGCTGTCCCAGCTAACAAATATGCTCCAAATAAGAATACATGTATGTGACAATAAAGTTTGTAAGGCAACATGTTTTGAGGGATTAATTCCTGGCAGATACTTCCATTTCTTCTTGTGTGTGTCAGGTGACTCACAATAAGCAGAGAATAATGTGATGTGATGTAATAATGATACAACAGAAACTCTGACAAAACCAAATTAAGGCTTCATGTTTACTGTGATGGATTATTTAGCTCAGGCAATTGTCAAGTCTGTAGAAGTTGTTTTTCATACTGTACAAGAAGGAATGGCAGCAGATGGCTTTGTCTGAAAATTAGCCATGATATCTACAATTGTGCTGACTGTGGACACTAGGAATTAAGTAAAGGAGAGGGGCAACCTAGACAATTGGCACAAACTTCAAAACAAACACTGCTATTATCCTTAAAGCAACTTGGCAGTACAGTCAATCTCAACTGACTTGGCATTACAGTAATCGAGACGAATCTCCATGCAATATAGATTCCACTGTCTCAAGACACGGGTCTGGAGAGTAGAGTTTCATTTTCCCTCTGTCGTCTCTGGAGAGAGAAAATTATCCTTGATCTAAAACTATTCAGCTACCAATCATAATCTCCATGATCGCCAATGTTCAGGGTTCAATGGTAACAAAATGCAGGGATTTCAGTGACAATACCAGTTCACAGGCATAAGTTCATGATGCTTTGAGCACTCTTATTAAGCTGCCAGTGGTCAGCGGGGTTACAGTAAATGGAAAAGGAAAGATGGCACCAAATGCTCCGCTCTCTTGTGTCCAGTGCAGGTAGAATGAGGGTGAAACAGTTGAAAAGGCAAGTGAGACAGGGGCAGAGATCGGTAAACAGCGAGTATATATTCAGTAGCACCAGGAGAGAGAGTGTGAGAGTGTGTGTGTGTGTGTGTGTGTGTGTGTGTCAGTGTCAGAGGGTCTGCACTATGACAGGGTACAGCAGGGACATGTGCTCGGCTCCTCTGATAGGCAGCTTGTGTGTGGTGTAGTAGTGGATGACCTCTGGGATGGTGGAGAAGGGAGGGCTGTTCTCCCCGAGGACGTAACGCCCGTCTGCAGACTGAACGAACTTCATGTGCATGAAGCCCTTACAGCTCCTGAGAGAGAGAGAGGGGACAGAAGAGATTAAACTTAGTACTGCAGTGTGGATTATGACATTTACAGAACAGGGAACAGGAAAAACATCTTATACCCCTATGCGTGATCCATTGTCTGCTTTGTAACATCAGAGTAAACACGAGAGCTGAATTCACATTCCTTGAATTTCAGTTACATTTTTCCATTGTTGATTTATGGACTCCATTATGGCAACCAATCCGCTCTCAACCAAGCTCTCACTTGGGTGCAATGCGCTGAAATGATTATGCCTTATTACATGCTGCTTCAAAACAGTACAGGTCTTAGGCTAGCAGCAACTCTCAACATACAGATGATCACTCTGAATGAGCAAAACAGCTGCTTGCCTGCTGATTATTCATATAGCCAATGGGCTGGAAACAAACTAGCAGAGGGCAAAAGGGGGATGGGGGAAGGGGAGACAGTGCAGCACAGATAAAGTGGTGGGGGGAGCAGGGAGATAATAGAAAAATGGTGAAGAATAATAAGTTGCCTTAGGGCGCAGATATCAGATGATTCTCATACCACCCACAACCCATAACAATACCCAAATGAGGCAAAACTGGATCAGATCATTTTGGAAACCACACAGGCGGCAGTGTGACGCACTGAGGCAGAATTCCCCTTTAAGAGACTACAATGTTTTTTCAATTACAGCCTGGATGAAGGCGATGTGTGTCTAATTGATCGGCTACAGCTTACTATTAAGCCTAAAGATGGAGGTAACAATGTGAGACAGGACATACATGGGCAAGCTACACAAACATTCAGACAGTACTGTGTAAGTAAGTGAGTACACTTCATGGACATGAGTCGGGTATAAATGACTTCATCTAACAGGAGGCTGGGGTAAGAGTGTGAGCAGGAGTGTGTACCTGAGGGAGAGAGAGTAGTCGTTGCGGCAGGTCTGGCTGTTCCTCACCAGGTAGGAGCTCTCCTTGCACAGCGTCAGCAGGCTCTCTGCCTCCGAGCGGCTCAGGGCGCCGTGGTACCACCTGCAGCACCAACAGAAGAGAGTATTACTGCACTGATCCATGTAGGGTCATTCATGCCGGCAAGGGCTGCAGTTTCTACTAGAGTCTAGTGTTGTACCATGAGTCTGCTTGTCAGAATCATAGACAGACACACTTCAAATCAAGCCAAATCAAAATTACATTTCTGATTTGGATGAAGGATCATTTGTACTATAAGAGTAGGTCTCCCCAATATTTCCAACTCTGTTAAATAATGTAATTGTTTCTTCTATCACTCTTGTCATTATGTAAAATCAGCTTACTCTCTTGACTCTCAATAATGGTGGCAACTCCCATAATGAAAAAAATAGCTCAATAAATCATGGACATAAACAGTAAAGAAAGCAGGTACTATCCCAAAATCTTTTATGTTAGCATTTACTTTATTCAGTTATCGTCTTAGGTCTTAAGGAAAACCATGTAGATACACTATATGACATAACACAGACTAGAGCCAGGGGACACATTGCGGCATAATGCAAACAGCAGACAAATAATGAGACACCACCATGTAGCGCAATTAAGCACTGCTAGCATATATTCCATCCCATTAGAAACTAAACCTAAGAAACTTTGGTTTGATCATACTACATTATGTTACTTCCTCTGTCTGCTCAACTGTCAAGATGCAACACCCATGTAATCTCCTGTTGGGGTTAAAAACGCCTTGCCACATTTACCTAGTCATTACACACAATACAATACAAAATGGCATGGGAAGGAAATAAAGATTGCATATAATCATTACACAATAAGAGTTATAGAGTTAAAGTTAAAGGAGAATACTAGTGTCAGCGATATTTCCACATGCTCACAGGTTATCTTACTGTACACAAAGTGCTGCTGTTCACCATTTAAACCTTTTATTTGTCAGTGGTTTATAATTGGGTTGTGCTTACTTCACAGCTCCTGCTTACAGTAGACTGCAACAACACTATCCGTTAAGACTGTACATGTACACTTACACTTGTCTCTCCAGCGGTAGAGATGGGTCCACTCTCTCACCGAGGAGAGGAGGGGTGTCACCAACCATACGGAGAGTGGCTGAGCCCCCCGCCGCTGTGGTGGATGTGGGGCTGGTCCTGGTAAGCCTGGTCTGGTCTGTCTGGGCTCGCGAGCGCTCCCTTTCCGCCCCTTCAAACTGAACTATGGACAGACAGAGAGACAGGGAAAGGAATTAATCTGTATCAGAAGAAAAAGTGAAACATAGTGTGAGGCATATTTTGTATTTGTAGAATTCTTGTGGTCTAAGTCTGAGGCACATTTGTTAATATACATACCAGGAATGTACAGTACATCCAGGCGTATGCCAATTTACCTGCTAGAGCTTTAGAGATGTTGTCCTTCTTCCACTCCCACGGCTGGTCGTATTCATCAGCAGGCCTCTCATCATCCTGAGGCAGCCTGCTCTCCCTGCTGTCTACCTGGGCAAGTCCTCCTTCGACCCCCTGGGGTTGCTGCTGTGAAGGTGGAGCGACACGGCTGTAGTGACGAGTCCTCTCCTCATATGGGTTATCATATAACTGGCCGCCGTCTGCGATCCCAGACCTGTGAGTCATCGCGCTGTGCTGGAGCTCTGCGCAGAAAACATACACACACATACACAAACACATACCCACACAACCACAATGTTAATGGGCCAGTTTGTAAGTCATTCTGTGTGACTCATTCAGTAAAGTTTTCCTTTGGGCTGCCAGTGAACTCTAAGCAGGGCTCTAAAGTGCGTAAATGTGCCCAAAATTGAAATTCTGCGACCTAGAAATTCAATTTAGGTGCACCGCTGCGCTTACAAGTAATTGTCTTGGTGCAACTTTATTTGAATAACTTCTTTACAGCGAGCATGGATCGCATCCGGTTATCTGTTCTGCTGTAGTCAATGAAACACAAACCTCATTTTACTTACCTCAGAGCTGTTTTTCTAAAATTAAATCCCTTTCCTGATGCTTCCTCTCACATCGGCTGTCAGCCTGATGATACTGACTCAGATCCAGCCAGTCCGTTATGAAAACGAAAGTGAAACTTATGTTTGTATGCTCCAAAATGCACGCAGGTGTTTGTAACTGTGTGTGCTAGACAGTAACTTCACACTTTTTAGTTAGAAATGTGTAAAATTGTCTCAGAAATACAGTGAACATGTACAATGCCACTCACGGACAGCATCACCCCTAGTGGCCAGTTTGCTTTTAATCACAGACAGGATTTTCTATGATAACCAAGCTGCTGAAATGTGATGTTTAGAAGCAAAGAGCATGGAAGCCAAGTGCTCCTTAAATGTTTCAGGGTGCAATGACATTTGTGCTGGTGCTCCTATGTTTTGGAGGTCGGGAGCACCAGTGCTACCAGGTAAAAAAGTGAATTTAAATCCCTGTGTACAAGTGAGTGATAAAGATCTTCTGACTGACCTGAAATGATTCGCTGGGCCTCAAATGGTTCCATGTAGCTGCAGCAGTCTGGTGGTGCAGATTTGGGCTCCCAGTCTGATCCAATTCTTGGGTCTGGACGGGCATCAAATGGGTCAGAGTAGTCTGTGTCTGCGTCCACCGCGACTGGGGCAGAGGGAACCACCTGTGGGGGGAGAGAGGGAAACAAAAGAAAAGCCATCTAATGAATTTAGTGGGACAATGTGATGGACTTATCTGTGCAAAGCGGAAGAGCCTGAACAATAATTGTGTTTTTGTGTTCGTATGTGTGTGTGAGAGAGAGAGAGAGAGAGAGAGAGAGAGAGAGAGAGAGAGAGAGAGAGAGAGAGAGAGAGAGAGAGAGAGAGAGAGAGAGAGAATGCAGAGAATGAGAGGGGAAATGAAGCAGACAATAAAACAGTGCAATACTTACAGGTTCCTCTTGAATGGTCACTGGACTCAGGGGGACTTTACAGCGGCCAAACTCCTGAGAGTCCACTTTGATGAGTCTGTGTTTGGGAGACACCACTTTCACCTGGAACATAAAACACAGAAGTAAATGAAACATGTTCACCAGTGATTTATGCATTATCATCAGTAAGCAATGGACCATCCATAAGAAAAGATAGTCTAAAAGGGCATTTGTCCTTGACACGTAGTACCTGCTACACAAAAGAAACACTTAGCCTACTTCACATAAACATGACTGTAAAAGCATACATGTCCTACCTCCACACCATTAGGCAGCACTGATCCTAATGCAGGGAAAGAGGGCAGGCTCACTGTTGCACTGCAGGAACTGTAGCTTCCATTCTGGTGCTCCTTATCAGAGGTCTGGTAGGGGTCCTCAAAGTCCAGCTCTTTTTGAGCTCTGTAGGCCCTCAGTATTTCACTCTCAGTGTAATCCGGCCTGGGGGGCTGTGGAGGGTCGCGCCTGCTGCCAAAGTTTAGGTAGTCCTTCAGCCACTTTGCCATGGATCTGAGGATTAAGGGGCAAAAAATCAGTTAGCATGGCATCAAAATTCAAACTTTTAACATAAAGTAGCTATGTAACACTGTGAGAAATTAACGCAAAACCAGCCAAATGATGGTAGGTTTGGACTATGAATATAAAGTACTACTACTAGTCAATATAGGGATTCCTATTTACGTTAGTCAACCCTACATGAACTTGGCTGGAGTTGTTCAAACCTTCCAGTAACTGGCAGAGCCCTGCAGGAAAAAGGCAGTGCCAGAAAAAATATAATCAACAGGTCTTGTGCAAATGCGAATACCGATATCGTTAGGGTTAACGTTAGATAACTTTGCCTCTGAGATTAAGCGGAAAGCTTTGGTAACACTTTAGCGTAACGTTGGCAAGCGAATCTCAGTGTTATCCCTACTGACAATTTTACTAGCATTAAGTTAACGATCCCAATCAGTCACTTATCCACACCATCGGGATAACGTTTATGTTCGACTCCAACCCATAATTGTTAGCTAAGTAAAGTATCAATCTAACCAGTTAACTAGCAAATAATTCACTGAATAACTAGCGAATACGGTAATATCTGAGTCAGACAACTAGCCACCTAAGGTAGCCAACCGCTTTGTCAATAAGCCAAAGCTAGCTAGCTACCCGCAGCTAACGTCGTAGCGTCAACACCGTTAACTAGCTAGACAGTTAACGTTAGTTCTTTTCGCTCACCCTCTTTCTTTGCCTTGACGGTCGCCCGTTCCAATTATATTTGTCTGGTCGACATCCAGCGTTTCGTTTTGCTCGGTCTAAAACAGAAACATTGTTTTCTATTAAATCCGTCCTGCTCAGCTGCCAAGCAGGTTAGTTGGCTAATGTTAGCTGAGCCAGACCAGACAGTCGCCCAACACACAACATTCACTGGCACAGCGGAGTGATTTAAAGGGGAGTAACGGGACTTTTTTTTTTTAGTGGGTCGACATTTAAGCTTCAAACATGTTGTGAGTCTCATTAAGGTTTTCACATCCAAAAGCACTACTCGCTTCCACAAACATTTCCAAACCAAAGTCCACTGTTGAACATCATATTTTCTACATTATAGGCTTTAGAATATGTGAAGTGACTCCTTTTTGGTATATACTGTATATATATATTTTCACACGAAATATGCCTTTTCACTATAATTTGTGACCTAAATGTTGAATTAAATTAAATGAATTTACATGATTTAGTAGAATATCACACTGCCAGTGCTCTTCCCTACAACTCCCCGAGGCTTTTGTGTACTTGACATTTGCTCACATTCTTACCTTTCTGATCCATGGATGTATTAAACCTTTCTGATCCCCAGAAATTATTTCCAAGGTCAAGCAGGGATTGGTTTGACAACTATAGGAACTAAATATTACCATGCCAAATCAACATTTAAAAAAATGAAGAAAAAAAAAGATGTTGAGATGTCTGAATAATACATTTCAAGAACAAAGAGTAAAAGTAAAACAGATTTTAATTACACACTGAAAATACAACTGACATTTTTGTACAGCATATCTGCCCCACAAAAACTCAGGCAGTGACTACAGGTTCATGGAGCTACAGAGTGGATTTAAATTACAAACAAGAGTTGTTATTTCACTGCACTTGGACAGAAGGAAGGAAGCTACCTCCTAATGAGTGCCCACCATCATATTGGCTAGTTATCAGTCACTTGTATTATGTGTTGTATCTTTGTAGAGAGGATTTCATAATGTATGCCCACAAAAATGGTTTGCACATCTCAATTGCTGTACAACATGCCATGAGGGACCATATCATACATACACCTTTCTGTATTTTTGTACAATTCTACATCAATCACTCAATTCCACAAGAAGACATTTTGCTTCAAAGAATCACAAGCATCTTCATCTCATTCGCTGTCGTTGCTGTCACTGTCTGAATACGCCCCCAGGAGGCTGAGAGATGAGCCATTTTGTGCGGGGATGGGCTTAGTAGTTTTGGTGGAATCAGCTGTCAATGCCTTAGAATCTGTAAAACAAGAAACACAATGATTAGGTTTTTCAAATCAAATGCAGACATGTGATCAAGAACATAAACAAGCAGAAAAAGAGAGTTGTGTGTCCAAAGAAAACTTGAAATCCGTAACAAAACTGAAAAATCACATTTGTGCTTACAACTATAATAGGAACACATTTTTGGTGAGGCAAACCACATACTGCACCAAATAAATGCCATGTTAACATGCAGTTAAAGTAATAAACTAATGGCAAAAGATTCAGGCCATTATAAAGTGACAGGCTGTAAGAAACACTGAATGTGTCACCTGTCTTTGAGCTGGGAGCAGCAGGGGGCGCCATAGGACCAGGTTTGCTGACAGCCGCTGCTGGTTTCTTCCTCACAACCAGGGATCCCAGAGTCCCTCCGCCTCCCAACTTCCCTACGCTCCTCTCCCAGCTCTCCACCTTGGCCCTCTTCACTCCTCCAGCTGAGGGTCCCTGTGGAAACAAGAGACACCCCTTTATTCCCTGCTCAGACTATCTTCTTTGTGTTCTTTAAGTGTTAGTTTTTAGTTTGTTTCACAGCCTTTTTCTGATTGAACATAGCCAATGAAAGTTCCAATACTATAAATGGGTAGTATGAGAAAAAGGACAATGGGAAATTGATGGTTAAGGGACATGAAGTCCAACTGTGTTCATTAAAGCAGATACAATGAAACAAAAACAACATTTTGCATTTTGTACAACTAACGCTGTTCTGTATTCATCTCAGAGTGGACATGCTGCACAAAGAAACATTTTTTCACTTTGCATGGTGGAAAAATAAGAACTCTTATAACTGTATTTAAGACAATTTGGGCTGTTTGCTTGGATGTGGATTAAGCCTAGTACTAGACTTCAATTCAAAAAGATTTCATTTTCAATGGAGATCTCCATTGGTGTAAACTTTTTAGTTGAACCAGTCCTTCAACACTTTTTAAAGCCTTAAATGTAGATAATATATTTAGGATGTTTTCAGATTTCTTAATGACCTGCAGATACTCTGAATTCAGGCAAGTTTTCACTCACAGAAAAGTTTATTAAATTGTGATTGTGATTGTCTGAACTTTCTAAAACACATTGTATTGTTCAATGTGGCAAACCAACAATCTGGCACTTAACTAGGCTAAAACAAATGTGAACAAGTCTTTGCAAATACCATTTGATCCAAGTCTCTTGTCAAGGACTGAATTTACACACATTTACACACATTTTGTTGAGCATGAGTGGCCATACCTGTGCCTCTGTAGGTCTGTCAGTGGTGAGGATGTCTGTGGGTTTGTCTGTACTGGATGTGTTTGGCTGTGTGCTGCTGCTGCTCTGCTCCTCCTGGTCTGAATCGGAGTCTGAGTCCCTCAGTCTTTTCACTAGAGCGCGGTCCAACATCTCTCTGTGAGGCAAGTGGAAGGAATCAATTTAAACTGAGTTTAATGACTCTTGTTTGTTGTTTACACTGAATATAAGAATCATTTACATGACAAATATAATTTTGTGCATCTGAGGAACATAGGCACAGATTAAAATCCAATTCCATTAAAAAAGGTCAAAGGGAACCAATGGGGTATTATGCCATTTCTCTAAGAGCATTAGAGAATATAATATACAACTGCTCCACCAGCCAGTTCAATGCAAACATCTTAGATCTTCGTTTGAAATCTTCCTCACTCACTTTGTTTCTCTCTCATCCTCTTCTTTTTCCCTTTCCCTCTCTCTCTTCTCCAACTCTCTGTACTGGTCGATCATTCCCTCGAAGTCGACCTGCGCCTGCCTCTGGTTCAACTCCTTCAGCTCCTGTAGGTTCTCCAGAACCTCCATCTCCATCTTGGAGTCCCGTGTGCGGTTCTCCAACACCTGGAAGACGATTGGAACACCATCAACTCCCCATTCCCCATGCCTGGGTATTGCTCAACAAATGCAGTTTCAGAAAGTCTGCATCTAACAGCTATGTGGTAGCTATGACATGAAACATAACACAAGCGCCAGAAACAGTTGTTTATACCGACCTTCATGGGGTTGTTCAGCTCCTCCTCCTCTCTATCCCTCTGAATTTTCTTCTCCTCTTCCTCCATTAGTTTCTCTGCCTGGAAGTTTCGTGTGGCGCCGTGTTCCATGGCATAGTCTGTGTTCTCCGGGTCGGTCTATAGTCAGGACATGAGATAAGAGAGAGTGAGAAATGATGTTACACATTGCTGGAGACAAAATGTAACAGTTTGCATTTTGGGACAGAGACTAGCCTCAACATAGTCCTATATTTGCTTTCAAAGTACTTGATTTGATTGTCTTACTTCAATAAATGTAATAATCAGTGTATTGAAAACTCTCACCTTAAAGGTAATCTCAGCCAGACATCGAGTACATTTGATGTAGAAGCGGAAGATGGGCAGTCCCATGTACAGCTCATTCTGAACGGTCTCTTTACGGGCATTGAACTTCTTCCCCTTGTAGATGTACTCACCACATGTTTTACACCTGCAAACAGCCAGAGAAGCATGCTATAAGCCGAGTGAACAAGTATTATGCTTAGTGACAGTGAATGATATCAGTCTACGGTAACAATTTACATTACAATTGCCTCATTCCAGTGTATTAACCTGTGGAAAAGTATTGTAAGTACACAATATTACTGTGTAGGTACTTGATGAAAATCCCAATACATAATTATGTGTTGGGTCAGTGTGTGTTACACTGACACATGGATTAGATAGACATACCTCATATTGAATGGAGCCATCAATCTGACCACATATTGTCGATCTTTAGGGAGTTTAAGCTTTGGGATTTTGGATGGATCAAAATCTGGAGGATAGTATTTCTGTGGAGGGCAAAGCACATAGCAATTACACAGATAGCACAGATAGCATTAACGTACTTTTAATATATAATATAATATAATATAATATAATACAATAGATAGAAAGAGCCACAGCAAGCAGTTGCAACATAACTAGAGACTGAGTACTTAAGACACATTCCTACAGTTTACAGAGGCAAGTTAGTGTTGTGAGGACGAAACACAGAAAGCCAACAGTGAAGAAGAATGCTAGCTAAAACGCTACATAGCTAGTCTACTTGGTTGCTCGTATAGTCCATAAGCTAAGGCTAACTATTATAAATTATTTTAAGAGAAGCATATCGTCGACGTTGTAATACTTACATTCAAGACTTTTCTTTCAGACATTGCTGATTTTGGTAGAAGCCCAACTTAGGAAAGAAACGTTGGGATAATTATTAGCTCGCAGGCTAATGCTGAATTCTGCTCAAGAAGCTCCACCTCCAAGTAGGTCCGCTGTAAACTTCCGGGTGTCTCTTCTTTTACTACCGTAGAAGAAGAGTTCAGGCTGCTGCTGCTGCCCCCTGGAGGAGAGTACTTGCAGTATCTAACTATACTACTGCTACTAGTACTACTAGTACTACTACTACTTCTAATAATAATAATAATAATAATAATAATGATATTCTTTATTTTTATAGCAGAGTTTACAAGAAGGCACAAAAACAAGAATAGTAAAATGCAGGAGACACAAGGGGAAATAAGTTAAAAGAAAAATAAATAAATCTGAACAATGAAATGAGATAAAAATAGATAAAATAAGAAGCAACACCCAAAACTGGGCCATAATAGCTATAAAAGCATGTTTTAAGAAGTGATTTAAAATATGATTTTGAGTTCCACATAGCCTACAGAATCATATAGAAATCCATTCAGCATTTCTCGGATACGTACAGTAACAAAATACCTAATTTAATATAATATAATTACCTAAATAAGCGACCAGAGTTAGGAAGAGTTAGGAAGTAACAGGTTCAATTAAGGATTGCAGTTATCTAATAACAAAAATGGTCATTACTCTGTTAATGAAATATACACAGTCATGATTGCAGCTATTGCTTGTAGGAATACTCAAAACACGTTTAAAGGGAAAGAGGGATTTTGACCTATATATCTTGAAGCGATGATTGGTTGTTGTATGTGATGTTCAAATGACAGTTTCTAAATTGGTCTCTGACCTTAAACTAGATTAAAAAATTTTACAGATTATGTTACAGAGTTTGACAAATCAAGGCGATTGCTGATCATTTTCAAACATTAATAGTCTACAGTAATCTGTAACAGATTCGATTGTAAAAGTAACCTGTTTTACTTTTACGCTTGTTCCTGTCTGTCAACTATAGCCTATTCCTGTGTCACTTAGCCTACTTCTTACACTTAGATGTCACCGGGTCTCATTTTGCCCCCTCTAGTGTGTATGTGTGTGTGTGTGTGTGTGTGTGTGTGTGAGTGGGTGTGAATGTGTGTGGGTGTGTGTGTGAGTGCATGAGCAAATGAGTGATCAATCATTATATGTAGCTTATAATGAGACCAGATCCCAGTATGTCTGTCATGACAGTGTGATCCCATCTGTTGAAAGTCACTGAACACACAAACACATATACAGATACACACATTTCATCATACACATACATTGAACATACGCAAACAAACACTCAAAAAAACAGACATTAAAATATTTTCCAAATGGTTTCTACGTCATTGACCATGCTTTGTATTTTGAGATTTCCTTCATTGTATTGTCTATGTTTTTTTTTGCTTCTTTCAGGACTGTGGGGAGGAGATGATAATTAGTGTGGAGGAACGGCCTCTGTGCCGCTGTGTGGGATTTGTCAGTGACGTGGGGTCTCTGGCCCGGTCACTGTGTAAACAAGCCAGCAGCAAATGAGAGTTCAGACACACACACACACACACACACACACACACACGCACACACACTGCCCTGGGGGGGGGGATTGAGGTTATATACAAAAGGAAATTGGATCCTGATTAGAGATTGGTGTCAATGAGGGTTAACCTGAGGTCTTTCAGCTTTATTGAACAGAGGTGACATGAGGAGATGGACATAATAGGTTAGCAGCAAAAATGTACTGGCAGAGCTCATAGGGTTTAAGTATAGACGTAAAAAACAATTCATATTCTTTGTTTTAGATTTGGGTGTCAGTTTTCAAAAGTTCCCCTTCACAAGATGTAGATACGAGTGACAGCAATGCATTATCCTTTCTCATTTGCTCAGCTTGAAAGTTTCAGATTCACAGCAGCGTTGTGCAGTCATGATGGTTTTAAATATGTGGTGAATTGTTAGCCTGTTTCTGACACATCAGTATGACTCATCTATGAGTCAGATATGAGATTGTTAAACCAAACAGGCATAGTATTTGCATACAATAGGCCACAGATTAAGATTATTTTAGGCTATTCATGCTGTGAAAGTGAAAAATATTTTTTAAATTCTATAATATATTCTGTGACATTGAAACTGTCAATGAGCTGACTGAAATAAACAATTTGCTTGAGTCAACATTCAATTTGTCCATGACATTTCAATCTACCTCAGCAATGTGGCCCTGTGTTTCAGTGAACTGAGCATAGCACTAACTGTCAGGGTTGGGTGTTTTGATTCCCACAGGGCCGCCCGTTTTAAAAATGTATCCACGCATGGTGCTGTCAGCTGCCTTTGGATGAAAACCTCCACCAAATGGCAAATGTTGAATGTGATGTAAATCCTCCTCCAACCATCCTTCCTTTCATCTTGTTAGGTCAACACCTCTCATAAACGTCCTTCCTGCGACTATAACCAAAGATGCAAAGGTGCTGAGCAGTGTCACTCGTGTCAAAGTTACAATGAATATTTCAGAGGCTGGCTGATGTCAACCGCAGCTGTAAAGCGGGTATAAAGAGGGGTTCCTCTGAAGGAGACCTCCAAACCCACCGCAGACTTTCCACTTTCTCCACCCGCCGAAGAGAAGGACTCCTCCCGTTTCCCTTTCAGCACCATGGTCAGCGTCCGGGCTCTTCTCCTCGCCGCCACCTGCTGCTGCGCCTATCTGTGGGTCGCTCGTGGAGAAAACTCGTCCTTCGAGACGCGCTCGTTGGATTTTCCAATGAAAACCCAAGAAGAGAAGGATCTGGTAAGAGATTTTAGGGGACATGGGTGAGAAATGGGTGAGAACAGCACTGTTGGTGCTGTGTAGGAAAAGTTGATACAATATTTTATGTAGTTTAATTCCAAAATGATCCAAAATATCCACCGCTTGAAAAAGTGGCACCTACTCTTGGTGATCGATAGCAGTAGCACAAAAATAAAACAATAAATTCTAGTATCTTTTAAAGGGTAAGACGTTACTCGAGTCTTTAGTTATCATCATATCCTACAGAGATATTGAGTCATAAAGTTCAAGTAATATTTCCCCCCCAAAATAGATATACAGTATGTCATGTTGAAAACGAACTATTCACTATGTAGCCTAGTTTTTGTCAATTTCCTATTTTGTATCTTTTTTTCCTCTATGCAGATTGAAGCTTTGCAAGAAGTTCTGGAGAAGCTGAGGAGCAAAGAGATGCCTTCAGAGAAAAAGCTTGGCTGGCTTCCTTCGGTGAGTCAGAAATGATAAAATAGCTTGTTTTAAATGTAGAAAGTCTTTGATTTATATATCTCCAAAATGGATGTGTTTTCAGGACAACCAAGTTGGTTAGGCTACTTTACCAACAAATCAATTTATGAATATTCTTGGTTAAAATTTAGAATGTCTGAAATTTTTTTGAAATGGGATTAGTGATCTCTCTAAGCAACCCAAGGGCTTACTAAAATGTGCTTGAACTGAAACTAAAAAATAATTTTACCATGAGAAAAACTTATGTCGATTGAACTTATCAAGATCATAGCAATGCGTGTAAATTCTTGTGTTTCAGGCTGGACCGACTCCTTAAGCTTTTTAGCCTGTAGCCTAATATAACCAAATTATGTCTAAGAAGAAAGATTTTAAGAACTGATCTTTTCGCATCTCATGATATCAATATCTGATCACAGATTTTTGCATTCTGAATTGAAGTCTACTATCACAATATAACCAATATAAGTCCGCATGTTAATACATTTATGTTGTTTGTATCATTTCAGTGTGACGCAGGGGAGCAGTGCGCCGTGCGTAAAGGCGCGCGTATCGGCACACTGTGCGGCTGCCCTCGGGGGACGTCCTGTAACTTTTATGTTCTCAAATGTTTGTGAAAGAAAAAGATAACGGGGATGCATCAAAACACAGGAGAGAGTTTAGGAGTAAACACGTTCCCCTTATATGACAGGGCTGCTGATGCTGTAATTTCTTTTTGACATAAATAAAAAAAACGAAGTGTGTAATTTGTGATTAATAAAGGACGTGTTTCTTTTTTAAATTTGTACTGGAATTTTTGAATTCATGGGGTGTGTGTGTGTGTGTGTGTGTGCGTGTGTGTGTGTGTGTGTGTGAGAGAGAGAGAGAGAGAGAGAGAGAGAGAGAGAAAAAGAGAGAGAGAGCGAGAGACTCAAACAAGTAGCTAGTATTATGTTTCACAATATTTACATTAAAATAGGCTACATTTTTTAAAAATGAATATGACCCATTGATCATTGGTTTAGATTTAGTTCATGCATACAAATGACAACATAAAAAAGAGAGAAGGAAAAAAAGATATTTCCTAATGACTAGGATCAATAAATCAACCACCTCACACAGACTAATGCACAGTTCCGCTGCATTCCTGTAGCTGTCATCTCTCTATAATAAAAGGCGCTGTACAGCTTTTCCAATGACATCATTATGCAAGTACAAGTTTCCAACATGGCGTCCAGCCGGGTGCTGGGGAGGGAGGTCCAGGAGGAGCAGAGACGCGCTGCGGCCACAAACCTCGACTTCTGCGACCGCAAATTTTCTCTGCTCATCATCATCGGACGGATCAGACACCCGAGCCTGACGGGGCAGATCACCAAGGAGATTGAACGAGGTATGTTTTCATCGCTTCGTTCGGTTATTCTGCGCTTTCGGTGTGTATCATAAATTCAGATCCAGGACCAGTGAATGTTCCCCCCGGTTCTCGTCGTGTGAATTATCGCGGAAGATGCCAAACTGACCTCACAGCAGTGTTTGTGCAATTTCACCCGCCCAGCGACAGGGCTGCGTCAACTGGCGATGCTCCACCACCATCAGCAGCATCACCCATTCCTCTGGGCATGATGTGATTAAAATCAAGTCTGGCGCGTGTGGTTTGTCTCCTCTGTCCTCTGAGCTGTTTGCCTCAGGGTTTGGCTTATTTATGTAATGGATGTAATGGAAAATGTTGCAGGACAGACATTCACAGTAAACACAGTCACCACTTGTGAATGATAGGCCATCAACCTCTGTGTATTTATGTACAGGCGTATAGTTACACAGACACTACAGGTAGTCAATATTAATATATGGCCTGCTGATTATGCATTAGAGTCTGTCTCTTACTGTGTAGCTGTGGCTATAGATATATGAGAGAGGCAGTGTGTGTGTGTGTGTGTGTGTGAGAGAGAGAGAGAGAGAGAGAGAGAGATAGAAAGAGATACATAGATATATAGATAGACAGGGAGAGAGAAACAGAAATATACCAAGAGGGAGTGAGAGCAAAATAAAGACAGAAAGAGAGAGGGAGTGACAGATATTAAGAGTGTGTGAGAGAGAGAGTGAAAGAGAGAGAGAGAGAGAAAGAGAGAGAATCTGAATTCTTAAACAGCTTTATTTTGTCCATCTTAAAACAGAGACAGTCAGATTGTGATAACATCAAAAGAAACATTAGTCAGTTAGGATAACAGTGATCCAAATGTTAAAATAAAAACCTGCACCACTGTGCTATACTTTAAAAGAAAGGAGAGGTAAAAGAAACGCAGACAGAGAGAGAGAGTCAGAGTGAAAGTGAGAGAGTGAGAGTGAGAGTGAGAGTGTGGCACCATGTGACCGTGTCTCTCGTGTCTCCAGGTATACGGTCATGGGACGTGGACCTGATATCCTGTAACCTGAACCTCTATCTCCAAGAATTCCTCTCTCATCACACGGTCTCATTCAAGGGTGCAGGTAAGTTGTGTGTGAAACAACAGTGTGTCTGTTCGAGCGTTGGCTGCCCGAACTCTTTGACCCTGTTCGGTACAGAAAGGAACGGCCGGTCCTCATGGTAACCTGCTAGGTCAGCTTGTCTGGGGTCAGTGAGGAAGGAAGGAAGGAAGGAAAGTGGAGGAGCGGTCGGTGGATTGTTAAATATGGGTGGGCCCTCTGGACAGTAAACAATAGAGACCTGCAACCAGGCTGTGCCAGCTCTCGCTCTATATGTGTGTGTGTGTGTGTGTGTGTGTCTACTGCCTTTTGGTGTACCAAGCCAAGGACAGGAAAATGGTAAAAAGGCAGAAAAACATCAGAGCCATGCAGTGACTGATGCACCCTGACTATAAAACAGAGCACAAAATGGCAGCCAGGGAGCCTGTCTGTATGTGGTAAGTCCTATTGTAGTGGATTTTGCATGTTATTTTTGGTAGTAAACTTAAGCGCAGACAGTTTAGTGCTGGTAAAATGAAGGACTTTGGTATTTTGTGAGAGATTGAGGGAGAGAAAAGGAGAGAGGCAGAAAGAAACGCGGTGACTTGTGTGTTGAATCACAAAGTATGTTTCATACTGCAGCGCATTCATGCCACAGTGTCACAAGGCCATGTCAGAAAGCATAATAATTGGAAAAAATAGTCATTCAGTGCTGTGGAATGGCCATTGTTTTTGCTTCCTTTTGTGTTTTGAAAGAAAGAGTTAGAGACTTTTCTTAGTTGGCTGACTATTGTCTAGTTTGGCTGCATAATGGGCTCCTCAGACACTTATCCAGTTCCCCTCAGAGTGGATTTCCACTGCAGACTGAGTAAACTTGGCACCTCATCCTCAGACAGTCTCTCTGACTCAGCTGTTCCACTCTTCTTCCTTCCTCTTTTTTTGCTCAGAGTCAATCACTGGCCTCATCTCAGTTTGCTTTCTCACTGTCTCTCTTTGAGTTCTTAAAGTTCCCCTCCTATTTCTCCTCTGCCTTCTCGCTCACTGGTTGGATCTGTCAACATGATTCCTAACTCCCTCAGCTGTGACTTTCTCCGTCTCTGTTTGCTTCTCTTGCTTCTCTCTATCCTCTGTGTCTCTCTGCCTCCTCAGGGCAGAGGTGTCTGCGCCACAGCACCAGAGTGTTGGACACTCAGGTGCTGATCAGTCCGTCTCAGGAACAGGTCCACTCAGAGGTGAGGGAGTAACACCGGGAAACCTGCTTCCTTAAAGGGAAAGTGTTTGGGAGATTAGCTTGTTGGTCAATCCAGCCGTTAAGTGACAATAAGAACATAGAAAATCATTCATGTGTCCCTGTTAGCTTGTTTTTTACCTCAGTGCTCCATGCTAGCTCCTTAGCATACACTATGTTGAGTTAAAGTAGGTGACTAGTATTATTAAAAGTAAGACAAGTGACCTTTCAGTGATCAAAAGCTATTAGTGTTTTCTATTATATGCTCTGTAGATTCATATTTAAAAAATAAAATAAAATAAGATTAACTCACTAATAGCTAATGTAGCCAGTTCGGAACTATTTCAGGTGAGCAACCGCCATGCGAGGGATTTTAACTGTACACAGTCTCCCATTGACCACCACATTCCCTTCCTATCAAAACAATAGTCCCTGGTAGTTCAAAACACTGCACTATTTTACATCACATTTTGTGCAAATTTTACCAATACTCTGCACTGCATATCATTAAAAAAAATACTATTTAGCTTTCGCTAAAGCTGCTACAAGTTCTCATTTTCTCACTTTTGAGATAATGCATGCTATAGCCACCTGTCTTTTTTCTCTCTCTTCTGTCTTGATCTTTCTTTTTTCTCTCCTGCTATTTTTTCTTTACTCATGAATGGGAAGATAAAATTGTGAAACTATTATTTTCGGAACTATTGATTTAATAGCCTAGGTGAGGCACTGCCTACCCTGACCACACGTCTCTCTCTCTCTCTCTCTCTCTCTCTCTTTCTCTCTCTCTCTCTCTCAGGTGTTTGGTCTGCTGTCCAGTGAGTCGGCTCATAAGTTGTTGGTCTTGGCTGGCCAGAGTGTGGAGGAAAGTGGAGACCTGTTGTTTCACAGAGGACTGTTCTCGCCACACCAGCTGAAACACATTCTCAAAGAGCAGGTGCGACTATTTTCCTCCCTGGCTCTTTATTTCTTTGCCTCCCACTGCGCTGTAATACGCAATTCTAGGGACACAGGTATATTTGTTACATTGGCTGCCAGGGCACTGATGCTTTGACCCTTGCAATCCTTACTATTCAGTATTCCCATGATGTCACATGCATTTTCTACCACTATGGTGCTTTACAATATAGACAGCTCATTGGCTGTAGCTGTCATTTGATTATAATCACCTGTTAATTGATTACAATCACATTATTTTCCTAACATAACAGCGGCGTGGTGATGTAACAGAATAATATGAATTGGTTGCTTGTAATGTTAGTGATCTACTCTTAGGCTTGCTAAGGCTTATTTTACTGTTGCACTCACTGTAAGTCATTCTGGTTAAGAGCATCAAACAAATAATATAAAATATAAATGTACAAGCAAAAGATTTTTCCCTATTTCAAAGAAAAACTGTAGTCCATATGCTGAAGAATCCATTTCTGTCTCTGTCTTCCTCTCCTCAGTTCCTAGTTCAAGAGAACGCCGTCTCCTCGCTCCCCTCCTCCAAGCTCAGTCTGACCCTCAGCTGTCCCAACATCGGCCAGTGGAGGAAGACCCTCCTGGGACCCCAGCCCTTCCAGGGGCCTTTCACACTCCACATTAATCCCCCCGAGGTGCTGCCCGCCATGGAGGCCCTGGGGGACTTCACCTCTCTCGTCTCTGGTTCCCTCTCCTCCCTGTCCCCCTTTGACCTTCTCCCGCCTCCCGGTACGGTGGGTTTCCTCAAGCTGTCCCGCCCCTGCTGCTACGTGTTCCCCGCCGGCCGCGGCGACTGTGCCTTCTTTGCCGTTAACGGGTTCACGGTGCTGGTGGACGGCGGGTCGGACTTTCAGGCCTGTTTCTGGAAGCTGGTGCGCCACCTGGACCGGGTTGATGCGGTTCTGTTGACCCACATCGGGACGGAGAACCTCCCCGGGGTGAACACCTTCTTGGAGAGGAAGGTGGCCGAGTTGGAGATGGACTCGGATGTCAAAGGTAACAACCGGGATGGTGATAGTGATGATGATGCTGAGGAAGATGATGCAATGAGGAAATAATGTTATGAGATTGAGACTTTTCCCTCTGTCTTTCTATCTCCATTTCTTTATATTCTTTTGTCTCAACAGATGACTTGTCTAAGAGGCTGATCTCCCCAGAGCTTGGAGTTGTGTTCTTTAACGCTCCCAGCAGGCTGCAGACAGAACAACAGTCAAGTGAGTGATGTGAAGTAATATCAGTGATAGCAATAACAGACATAATACCAAGTAATCTTGATAAATGCAAAAGTAAAGCAATGGTGTTTCTCCTTTCAGATGTGGACAATGTGCTGAAGAGCACAGACCAGGCGACTCTAACCTTACAGCTGTTAAAGAAGCTAGACATCAGTCCACAGCCAATGTTTCGACCGCGGGGGGTTCCCATCGAGCCGCTAACCCTGTTCCAGAAGATGGGGGTGGGACAGTTAGAGTTGTACATCCTCAACCCAGGAAAAACCAGCCAGGAGTACCAGACACTCATGCAAAACTGGCCTGACATGTCCTCAACGCCCCAATCCCAAACTCTCCCTCTCACTGCCCTGGCATCAGTGTGCGCCCTGCTCGTGTGGCACCCAGCCTGCCCCCAGGAGAAGGTGGTCAGAGTGCTGTTCCCCGGCCTTACCCCACAGGCGAAAGTCCTGGAGGGGCTGGAGAAGCTGAGGGGCCTGGCCTTCCTCCAGAAGGCCACAGTGACCACTGGGGACCTGGAGAGGCTGGGGGAAGACAGACAGGCCAAGAGAACAGACAGCCAGGACAGCGACAGGTCAGTGGGGAAAGAGACAACACCCAGACTAGGGAAAGAGAGAGGAGTTAGAGAGACGGGAAAGGATGCACAGGTTAAGGAAAAAGGAAAAGTGCTGAATGGAGCTGGAATGAGAGAGGAGGGGAAGAGAGATGCTGATAAAAGCAAAATCAAAGAGACAGGTGTAAAGCAAAAAGCACCGTTGTCGGATAAGAATACTGCAAAGAAAGGTGGAGGGAGGGATGCGAAAAAGGAGGAGAAGACTGGGAAGAGAGAGGAGAATGGCCCTAAGAGAAAAGAACAAGCGAAAAAGGAAGTTCTCCCTTCCAAACCAAAGAATGAAAATAAAACCAAGCTGAAAAAGGAAGCGAAAAATGACTCTAAAACAGGGGGGAAGAAAACAAGCAAAGGAAAGGAGATGAAGACTGATTCTAATTTAGATGCAAAGAAGGCACATGTGAACACAGAACTGCCAAATAATCACTCAGCAATCCCCAACACAGGGTCTTTGTCAGAAAAGCAAGAACCAGAGGGCATTGATAAGGAGCAGCAGAATCCAAAAATTGAGAAAGAGTCTCAAGAGAATCCCTGTGGCTCCAAAATGTCTACCCCTGAGGACATGACGGTTGATTTTCTCAGGCTCAGGGAGGAAACTGAAAGAGAAGAGGCACAGGTGGTAACGGCAGATAAAGGAAAGGAGAAAAGCAGTGAGTCGGGAAATGAAAAGAGCCTTGGAGGTCTAGGCAAAGAGACAGGTAATGAAGCTCCAGAGATACTAGGGGAGGAAGCTGCAGGGGGAGCGGGGATAACGGGCGGAGAGAGTGGTGGAGAGAAAGCTGATGTAAACCTACTGACAGAGGCTGCAACTGTTCACCAGCCTGGAACTGCTGACAAACCAGAAAGGCCCGTCAAAGTTGTAGGCTTTCCATCTCCTTTGAACAAAACCCCCAAGAGCGAGCGCGCTGACCAGCTAGACTTGACCCCGACTGAATACACTCTCCTGGACGGGGCTTTGAAAAGCAGCCCCGCCTCTCGATCCTCTCCGGAGAACCAGGCTCCTGTCAGTCCCGACGAGGAGACGGTAGAGCCCGGCTCCCCCGACTCACGGCCCAACAGCGCCGGCCACACGCCCTACTGTCTGTCACCAGATGATGTGTGGTGCAACAGGGACACTCTCAGCAGGTTACAGGCCCAGATAGGTCACTCAGACACCGCTGATGCCGCCCAAACATCTGGGTCCTCCAGGCAGAGCGAGTCGAAAAGCACTCCGGAGAGCCACACGACGTCAAACCCCAGAGAGAAGCACTTAAGTTTCCTCTCTCTGGGTTCATTTAAAGAAGGGGCGTCCGATCCCTCTCCCTCTGTCGCTACCACCACCACCACACACTCCATGCCAGCCGAGGTGAGCTCCCCCCAGTCCACAGAAGTGGATGAATCCCTGTCCATGTCCTTTGAGCAGGGCCCAACCACTGTGAGCCAGAGAGAGGGGGATGACAGTACCCATCACTCCCACTCCAACGGCGGCCATTTTGTGGACTGCAATTTCAGAGTGGGGATGTCTTTGCCACTGAAGAAGCCTCCCAGAACCGTGGGACAGGGTTCGGAGATGGGGCGGCCACCAGGTCCTAACTCTCTTCATTTTGAGTCGCCGGCTCACGATGTGGACCTGTGTCTGGTTTCGCCCTGCGAGTTCAAACATTTCAAGCCGCCCGACTCTAATTCAGGTGGCAGTGACCCCTCCAGAGGAGCCTTGGGTCCACATCACCATGGCAACAACAACAACAACCCCAGAGACTCATCTGCCAGCGAATCAAACGCCCCCCTCTGCACAGAAGACTGCCCGTCCACCACAGCAGACGGAGCTCTGGACTCGGATGAGGACGAGTCGTGCAGCGAACCCACTAACTCCCTCCACGACCACCCCACCTGTCAGTCTCTCCCCCCGGACCCTCCTCCAGCCCCCCTCAGGGACAGCCCCCCCCTGCCCCCCCAGCCGGACGCCTCCATGCCCGTTCCTCAGTCTGACTCTGAGGCTCATGGGAAGGGAGCAAAAGCCGCTGGCATGCGAGGGAAAAGAACGCCAGGGGTGAGTTCCTCTTATTACCATTAGAGAAAAGGAAGTCTTCTTGTCTGTGTTATACAGTGTATGAGTTCATTCTCTCTGTACTTAAGCTGCATTTTGTAAAATGGCTTTATTGTGGCTGCTATCAACACTTAGCATTCCTCAGTGAGATAAGATACAGTTAAGAGATAATTGCTGGCATGAAAATAAAGCTTATAATGAGTTTTTGTGTCAGACCTTTTCTTACAGATTAGTTATGTTTTTGAGGATTGAGTTATCCTAATTCTCTGTCTCCTGGCTCGAGTGAAATTTAATGTAAAATCCACAAGTCTATGCTCCAAAACAACTTTTATTTAATAGGAGACCTTATGACGTAACTAAATAAAAACTGTTTGGGAGCATAGTGTTGCAGGGTCTAGGTTTGTGTTCACACTGTGTAAGATTTCACTCTTTCTTTACCAGGTTATCGAGGCCTCCCAGAGATCAGGCTCAGTGGGAGGCTCCACACAGACGGGGAAAGGCCGGACAGGGGGGCAAAGTGGAGGCATGAAGGGGTCCAGGGACAATCACCCTGTCACTCGTACCCTTTCCTCCGGCGCCCGCACCGCACCGGCCAAGTCTTCACCCGGCCCAGGTATGAGCTGTGAAATGTAAACTATATAAAATGGATTTCTTTGGTATATTACTCTTTTCTTTTCTCTCCTTTCTTTACTTTGATCTTAACCATGTAGACATAAATGTGCAGACCTTCACTGAAATCTTTTACATTTGGTGTCAGTTCCTGAATCTCCTCTCCTTTGTCTGACAGGCTCCAAGTCTAGTTCAGCTGGTGAAGTCGGTGTGTATGTGGACTTGGCCTACATTCCCTCCGGAGCCTCCTCTCCGACGGTCAGTGTGGACTTCTTCAGATGCGTTCGCTCTTCCTGCTACATCATCAGCGGGGACAGTCCGGAGAGGGAGGAGCTTATGAGGCACACACTGGACGCGCTGTTAGACGGCAAGGCATCCTGGCCCGACCCTATGCAGGTAGAGACGCATACGATTAGATTCACACACAATCTCTCATTTTGTATTCCCTGTCTACTTTTTACATCTATTTGAATTTACCCCTCCCCTCCCACCAATACTTAGATAACTATTTTGTTGCCTCTCTTGTTATTTTTTACTGACCTCTGATTCATTGTTGTTATTACTGTTATTTATTTATTTTTTCTTCTTTTTCTTTTTGCACATGCATACATTTTGTTTCATAGGCATATGTATGCAATATATTTTGCATTTATTTGTGTTATTCTGTTTATATGTGTATTTCTTTGTATGTACATAATACATGTATGTTCATTTACATAATTGAACAAATAGATTCACACACAATAACATTTATATTACATGATATTTCAGGCTTTTAGCAAGTTGTCTTATCCAGAGCAACTAACAATGAGCGCAGCAGTAGAAGGAGCTTAAATTGTCAGATTGTAAAAATTACATACAGCCAACAGTAAGAAGTGCAAAGGTCAAAGTCACCACACCCAACTGCACAAACAAGGTGACAAGACAAACCTCCTCCACTCTAGTGCAGTTCCTTATTGTAGCAACTCACAATGTAATAACAGTGCATATTGTATTTAATGTAATACATTATATTATGAGTTATCATATTATGTGCAGTTATTATGAGATGAAAGTAAAGTCAGTGTGCCATTGTGATCCAGGAGTACATAGGTTTTCATTGCAACCAAACACCACAGCAGGTGATTTCTGACTAGCACATTTAAAACAAGACAAGGGGGAATTAAACCATGAAATCAGCTGCTGCACTGCTTGGTTGGAATGAAAACATGCATACTCTTGGGTCATGATGGCACACAACTGAAAATGACTGGCTTAAGACAATGAAGCGTCTATGTTGGGAAGTGCCCACTTGACATAACCACTCTCATACACCTGCTTTTCCTCTAACATCCAAGCCAGGTTTATATAAAGGCGATCACCCTGGTTTAATAGCACTTTATAATGGTGCTTCCCATTTCCTTGCTCTCCCTCTCCCTCCCTGTTCTCTTTCTCCTTCTGCATTCATCTCTCCTTCTCTCCGTGTTTCTCTAGGTGACAGTGATCCCCACCTTTGAGTCACCCTCGATGCAGGAGTGGTACCAGCAGACCCTGGACAGGCAGAGGGAGCTGAGCATCACCGTCCTGGGCTCCAACAGCACCGTGGCCATGCAGGACGAAACCTTCCCCGCCTGCAAGATAGAGTTCTGAGACAGGCTGGGTGATGTAGAGTTGGGAGGACAGGGGGGAATGTGAGTTGAAGGAGGGAAAGTAGGGAGGTGTGTGTGTGTGTGAGAGACAAAGAAAGTGTCAGGGCTGAGGAAGGAGGGAAGTAGAGAACTAGAAACAGAGCAGGAGGGATTAAAGCGGCAGTAAATAAAAATACATGGTCCTTTCTTGGAAGAACATGGGGTTAGAGACTGAAAGTGCAATGCTATGTAGATGACACCCTGCTGCTCCCTCTGCTCCGTCCCCTCCTCTTCTATTACTCTTATGCAGGCTGCCTTTGTGCTGAAGAACCAATATTTCTCTTTTATCTAAACACACAACTTTCCACAGAGAACACACATCCCAGTGGGGGGATACTGCATGAATTATATGACCCATGACCCTGTGTAAAACAGGAGAGGAGAACACATCAGCTGCAAGAGAAGCATGTTGCCAGGCTCCATTTGTACATCCAAATGAAAAAAGCTGATATCATAGATTAGTCAAAATACTTTGTATACATGGATTTAAAGGCACTATGTGTAGGCTTTTTTCTCAATACTGTGCACTACCAGTCAAAAGGTTGGACACATCTGATTGAATGTACTATGTTTTTCATTATCTTAAAGCCATTTTGATCTAAAGGCTTATGCTTAAATGCTTGAAATTTGTTTCTTAGACAAATATAAATAGTGAAGTTGTTGTGAAGCCTATGCATGAATTTCTTTCCAAAGCCTTTGCCTTTCCATCAAGGCAAAGGGTGGCTACTATAATCTAAAATATAAGATAGTTTGGATTTGTTTAACACTTTTTTGGTCACTGCATAATTCTATTTGTGGTATTTCATAGTTTTGCATGTGTCCAAACTTTTGACTGGTAGTGTATTTCACAGAATTGTGATTGCAATGGTTTGTGCAATTGCAGGCCCTTGTTAAGAATTCATAATCTCCCCATTCTGCTGCTTTTAATGCATCGCCTGCCAGTCCACCTGAGAGGAATTTAACAATTATTCAGCAAATCAAAACCAAACCAAAAGACTCCCAAAATAAAGCAGTAAGCATTGAATGTCTGTTTATAAAAATATTGGTCACATTTCTTTTATTTTCTAGAATTAGACTTGTGTGATCAGCACTGACCGGACATCTACTGTATATTGTAATCAGAGCATCCTACACATGGTACCTTTAATGAAATCACATTCACAGTGTATGGTGAGATGTTTGATGTAAGCACTGTAAGCAGATATGAGGTGAGCTGTGCTGTGTATTGTGCCCGCTTTCCAGAGTATATTGTTCCAGTGTGGTTTCACTGTCGACCGCGAGATCTATGTTGAGTAAACAGACTCAGAAATATTCTCACCAGGCATGATGACTGTCCACCGTTAGTGATAATTCCCTGCTGATTATTCAATCTGAATGTGCATTGACAAATCAATCGACAGGATTGGGAGTAACAGATTACATGTAATAGCATTACAGTAATCGTATTTCAAAGAGTGGTAACTGTAATCCAGTACAGTTACTTTAAAATAGTAGTAATCAGTAATCAGGCAACAAATGCTGTTAAAAGTAGGTGATCATTAGCATACTCAGAAACACGTTTAAAGGGATAAAATATATTTTGATTGTGGATATAATCATATATTGTAGATACAAATACTTTGCACAGCATGAAATAATGGTTTCGTCATAGAGGGTGGCTGGAGTAATCAAATGGATTACACCACTAGTTACAATTTCATGCGATTAATTAGTAATCTGTAATGGATTACACTTAGATAGTAACCTCTCCACCCCTGTTTGTCCATTCGTTTTTTCACAAGAATATCAATTTCCCCTCCCTTCCTGTCCCAGTCCTCGAGAATGGATGTAATATTCCGGTGGTGTGTGTGTGTGTGAGAGAGAGAGAATCTTTAAGTCTAGGACTGTCTGTGTTGCTGTTTTGCCTTTAAAAGGAATAGTTCACACAAATGTGAATGTGACATATTTCCTCAACACCAAAGCATGAGATCACAGACAAAAAAGAAGAGTTTTATTACAAAATGCTATGTATCTATTTAGAAAAGAAAAAATCATTACCTAAAATTTATCATTCAGTATCTCTAAATTCTAAAGGAGTTTAGAGGTTTTAATTTTGTGCAATCAATAATTTTGTAAGAGTAGATCACTAATCATCACAAATGGATCACAAATGGTTCATATCTCAATTTGGAATGAAACTCTTCACATATTGCTGTTGCCCAAGTCAGATTCATTACAACCCCTATGATTCCCAAAAATATATATCAACAGCAAAAAAATCCACACTTCTGTCTTTTGTCTGTTTATCATACTGCTAAAAGCTACTGGATTCAATTCATTGTTAGGATGGGAGGTTTGAACTAGATCTGTAATCATGGGCAATGACTACTTTGAGCCCCTGCAGTAGCCAAGTGAATTGCAACTATGTGTGTGTCATGCATGTAAAAATATGTATGTTGTTTCATTCATGATATTCATGAGGACAGAGAGCAAAGCACTGTGAGAGAGCAGAGGCAGAGCAGAGAGTGGATGAGAGACTTAACTGCTACAGGATGAATATTGAGAGGATTGAGAACATTTCACCTTTCACTTTGTATATTGTCTGTAAGTACATAACAATGTTAAAATGTATGGGTTGTTGGGGCGGGGTCATTTATTGAATAAAGAATGTGCATCACCGTTTGATTATGTCAGTCAAAGTTGTGGCTGAATGAACTGCAGCTGTTGTATTATGCAAAAAAAAAGTTAGAAGCATAATCTAATCTTATATTAACCTTTACATGGCATGCATAGACTCAAACAAAAATGAACAAAATGAGGTGAATAGTAGTCAGACATATTGCCTACGGAAAACCCCTCAGTACCATATCCACACTTCCAAAACACTTTCACTTTTATGTCTGATTCAGCGCCGAGGCACACACACTACAGCAGCTGTACTTCTAACCACAATACTTCTTCTCTTAAGGTGAGTTTGACAGCATTTAGACAACAACTATCCAACTGTCATTACTATCAATAAAATGATCCAGTCGGTCCAGTTTTAACCGACTTAAACCAACAACAAATTAATAGAGTCAGTTTTTGTCCATGTGCCAGGCTTTACTTTCACTTTCTGTATAATATTTATGTATCCTATCTGAGAACTTACTTTCTTCAGCTCTTCAATGTTAAATGTCCTAAGCTAAATAAAGCCTGTATTGTTTAATCTGTTTTATTTCCCCCTTTCCAAAGTGCTCTAAGAGCAATCCTCAAATTTGGACGATGTTTGTTGAAATGTATAAATAAAAATGTATAGGCCTATATATCTATAAATATATGTACATTTTTCTATCAAAACTTATAGCCACAATATTAATTGTTTCTTTCAATGTAAAAACGCTTAAAATGTCAAAGGAAAAGTCTCTCGATATTTCCGTTTGAGCTTTCATGTCACTTCCCTGAATCTAGGTAATAAACAAACTCCTGCTCTGCAGAGATCCTCTTGGGCGTTGTTCTGTTGTTCTGCACAGTAACATGCAGAATAGCGCCACCTTGAGGCCGCTCTGTCTGGATCATAACAAATCAGTGTCACTGATAAGCAAATAGGGCACTTCACCCATAATTCATCTGAAATCTGTTTCATCCAAGCCTTAGGTTTTGATTCTGCAAGAAGAAATAATGCCATAATATATCAGGCAGTATTTATCTTCATCTTCTTTTAATTTGAATTCCTGAAAAGCCCTGCTAAGTATTAGGATTCACCAATGTTGTGCCAATATTTGCTGATATTCAATATCTTTTAATTTAACCATTTTCATTCCCCCAGAATTTTATTCTTGGCAGGGTGTAAAAGCCTCTGAAACAGCATTCAGGCCAAAGGACACTGAAACTCTGAAATCCAGGATGATTATAATAATAATGATAATGATAATATGGTTTTATATAAACATTAAACAAACTGCATCATATCCATCAGATCAGAGGTGGACGACACTGACTGGTCGATATTCTAATTTTAGTAACGGGCTAATATCAGCCCAGTATATCGGCAAACCAATATATCAGTCTGTCCCTAGTATATAAAACAACTTGCTAACATAAGAACTACATTTCCCAGCACTATATACCCCTTTTGACAATGCTATGAGCTGCATTTAACACTACATGAAATAACTGTCAAGACGTTACCAGAAGGTCAAATTAAAATTCAGCAAGTCTCACTCACACTCAAATGAGTTTGTGCATGACTGTTTACAACTGTGGGATGTGTGTGCGATCCCTTTGCCTCAGGTCTTCACATAGACAACCTGCTCCTCCGTCATGACTGTGGTGACATCCAGCCTGTCTGAAGACCAGGAGAAGAAGCTGCTCTCTCTGTTTGGTCACGTCAGACTGCACCTGCTGTACAAAGCCAGCGTCCACGGCTTCACTGCTGCAGCCTTCCACGGCCGCTGTGACAGACAGGGCCCCACTCTGGTCGCAGCCTACAACAAGGCCGGCTTCGTGTTCGGAGCCTACACCTCCAAGGACTTCGCTCAGAGCGGGGAGGCCGTCGCCGATGAGGAGGCTTTCCTCTACAGCATCAGCGCGGGGGGTCAAAGGCCGCAGAGGGTGGCGTGCATCAACGGCCAGAGCGCTTTCACAGACGGAGCCACCGGTCCGAATTATGGTGCTTTGGTGTTCCTGCCTGAAGACAAACCCGAAATCCAGTCCAACCCAGGGACGGGCTTCAACTTTCAGCCTGCAGAAATGCACGGGACTGACTTGGCACTGACTGAGTTTGAAGTGTATCGAGTGGAACGTGAGTGAGGATTTAAGCACTTTTTGTCCTTTCATTAAAAACAGAAGGTCACTGTGTATTATACTTACTGTTAGGCTTTCTAAAATAGCAAATCTTGGCAAACCTATCCCTTGAATATTTAGTTATTTACAAGCTTATATAGATTTGGTTGCAAATGTTACTGTGAATTATGTGGTTAAGAATTGTGTTAGGACTATTTCATTGATGCTGGATGTAAGAAATGAATGTTGCATGTTTGAATGAAGGAAGTTTGTAATTAATTTCTTTTCCATACAGGTATGGGAGGTCTCCTGACCAAACCCTGGAGGAATGTCCAGTGCACTGCTGAGTATGTAGAAATCTGTAGAAACCTTTGCCATTATAAATTATCAATAAACAACGTGAATTAAATTAATTCCAAAAGTGTTGTAGCATCTAAATGAGAATATGGACAGTTCAAATCCAAAGTGCTATGTTCTATTTTGGCATAAAGTCAATACCTGGAATTCATCATTCAATATATCTCATATATACGTGTTTCAGTCTGAAAAAGTGGTATCAAATTCTAAAGACTTAAGTTACCTACTGCCCTTTAAAAAGTACCATAATTTGTGCTACTTTTGTGCTATCAATGATTGTGTAAGATCAGATTTCAAATAGTGGATATTTCATTTTGGAATTAAACTCCTCACAATCATAATATCCATCACAGTAATCCTCAGCAGTGCACACATAAATGTGATCTATGCTGTTTTCCTTTTTCTAGGAGGAAACAGCAGCTGATGAAGACCATCCAGGACTATAAGCCTGACATCAGAGGAGTGTCTCAAGCCAAGGTGCTGCTGGTGGGTCCGGTCGGGGCCGGCAAGTCCAGCTTCTTCAACTCCATCAACTCTGCGTTTCGAGGCCACATGACGTCCCAGGCCATCTCCGGTACTGCAGGGAAGAGTGTCACCACACAGGTACTGGAACAGGTGTTTTGGCAATACTGTGTTGATACCCTGAGGGAGAGTTTTGTCTTTTCGCTTCACAAAAAAGTTTGTTTTTTCTGTGATTATTGGTAAGATGCTGATGGGGCTACATATGAGGTGCTTGCTCTGCTGCTGTCAGTAAGATCAAAATCACCATAATCACAGAAAATAACTTTGTCAGGGGTGTTTCATCAATATGACTCAGCTCTCTGGCCTTATCTACGATCAACAGTTCACTTCCTGAGGAAAACCCTGTGATGGAGATTGGTGTTCATATAGCAACCGTTTTAAAATGAGTGATTTCACCAGGATTTGTTGACTTGACAAGGCCATGAGTCGACAATATCTAATTTTGACCAATGTCATGTCTTTCCCCAAAACAAGCCAATTTTGAGTCCTTGGATTTCACCAAATAAGACCATGGAAGTCATGAAAACGTCCTTGAATTTGATGTTCAACTGAGTGTGGGAACTTGTTTACTTCTAGTTAGCTTACCAAGTGATTTATAAAACATAGCTCATGCTCATGAAGCAACAGTTGAAGGCCTCACTGCCTGTAATATGAGTGTAAACTACCATATTTAGAAAGGTATTATATTTTGAGCCATTTTCTTTTTTTTTTTCTACAGCACCTGGAAAAACAGATTCCAGTGACAGGTTTTGTCTTGCTACGTTCAAACAGTATGTTTCATACTATGTTTCTTCTTCTGTAGTTCCGCACCTTTTCCATCAAGGCAGGGAAAAGTGGTAAAACTCTTCCTCTGGTTTTGTGCGACACCATGGGGCTGGAGGATAATGCCGAATCTGGTTTGGATATGGAGGACTTGGTCAACATCTACAAGGGTCACGTACAGGACCGCTATCAGGTCTCCTATCTATCTATCTATCTATCTATCTATCTATCTATCTATCTATCTGTCTATCTATCTATCTATCTATCTATCTATCTATCTATCTATCTATCTATCTGTCTATCTATCTATCTATCTATCTATCTGTCTATCTATCTATCTATCTATCTATCTATCTATCTATCTATCTGTCTATTTATCTATTTTGATGTAATCACACATTTGGTACCAAGACTGTAAGTGACTATGCTTTGCTGAGTGATTAATAAAATATTATATTTTTCCCTCAGTTCAGCTCCTCCACGCCTCTCCAGGCGGATGCTCCTGGCTATAAGAAGCATGTGAACCTGACCGACATGATCCACTGTGTGGTTTATGTGGTCGACACCTGCAAGGTCTCTGTCCTTTCTGACAAGATGCTGGAGAAGTTAGCTGCCATCCGGAAAAAGACCAACCAGCTAGGTGAGCGAACGTGTAAAATATGCTGAAGAAGTGTTGCTCAGTTTGATGCATTTTGTACATAATTTGAAGTTGACTTTACTCCATTCACCCTGTTCTTTACTGTTCTTTTACATGAATACAATGCACATTTGCACGTTATGTATATTGCTATATTCTGCATATATTAATGGTATTTATTTTTTAACATTATGTTTAAACATACTTATATTTATATATAATACATATTTCTAATTTTGCATTCCATATTTTAATAAGCAATTCTGACTGCTAGTAACATCTGTAAATAACAGCTAAAAGTAACAGCAGTATGAACTGTAACCTATGACTGTAACTTAATCCATACATGTTAGTAATCCATACTCCTCCCCCATAATATTTCCAATACAATCTACATAATGTGTTTAATTGACACCATCTTAGATTTAGAGAACCCAAAAATTGTTTACACTGTATTTAATGTGTTATTGTTTTTAGTATTTGTTACTGTTACTTGCTGTATGCTCTATATGTCTTTTTCCCTGCTGAATCCTACTTCTGCTGCTGCAATGACCTAATTTCTCCACAGGTGTCAATAAAGTTTCATCTTCATCATCTGTTCTGTTCTATTGTACTTTGCTCTGATCTCCTATCTCTATCTCCATCTTTAATCCCTTAGGCATTCCTCAGATTCTGCTGATGACCAAAGTGGATGAAGCCTGTCCTCTGGTGGCAGAGGACTTGAAGAATGTTTATCACAGCGTTTACATCCAGAGGAAGGTAACTACAGCTACAGATAATAACACATATTTATTTCAGATGTCCTCCATAATATCACTATGATGACATGTCCAACAGTCAAGTCAGCTGGCATGGAATCACAAGTTACTAAGCAATCATGTCAATCGTGTGTGAACCAAAATGGCTGCCAATAAGCCAGTAAATTCAAACCAACCAATCCATATTTGGAGTGGTTTATTCAAAGTGTACAGTGTTTACTCCTTTAGTTTGATTCGTTTCAGCAGATGAGAATGATGCCATTTGAATCTGAGTAGGAGTGTTATTAGTGAGCACATAATCTGAATAAACTACAGGAAGAATTTATGGCTATAAGGTGATGGATGTTGATAGTTGATAGCCAGCAGGTACTCATGCTTGGAAAGCCTGCATGGCATAACAAAATGAATTGAGGACAAACAGCAATCTGAACTGACGCTTGTTTTCAGCTATTTCTTTATGTATTCTTTCCTGCTATGAACACAGGAAAGGGTAAATTACAGCAAAGAGTGCAGAAGTCCATCATGCTTGGTTAAAGTTACAGGGACTCAAATTGGATTTATTTTGACTCTCTCTGCCACCAAAATCTCTAACCTGGCGGGATGACAGGTTACCAAAACTCTGTCCAATAAACAAGCTGAGTCCATGTGACTTTTGTTTACAAGTCCTGGTTTGCTTGTAATTTTGGAGTGTGAACCTAAATGAATCAAATGCAAAAACGCAACAAGATAAATGTTTCAACTACAGTTTGGCCTTTACTTTAGGCGTGATCGCACCTTTAAACTGTAACAGACAAACTCCTATAATCAACGTCTCTGAGGAAAACTTGCTGTGCAAAACGCTAGCAGCCTTAAAGTTCAGCACCCTGTTCCCTGAAGTAGTGATGATGATGATGATGATGTTGATAATGATGTTGTTGATGATGATGAAGAATATGAGCTCACTCCATGTTTCCTAACCGTGCACCAACAAGCTTCTCTCGCTGCCCTCCAGGCCCAGGAGCTGAGTGCGTCTCTGGGCATCCCCCTGTCCTGCGTGCTGCCGGTGAAGAACTACAGCCAGGAGCTGGAGCTGGACCTGAGCACTGATGTGCTGCTGTTCAGTGCTGTGGAGCAGATGCTCAACTATGCAGACAGCTTCTTTGAGAACCAGGTTGTTGATGAGCAAGAGGTGGATGATCAGGCGGAGCTTTATACATCAGGCAAGATTGGCACTTAACCTCTCTTGGCTTCAACTACAGTACAGCCTCACTATCCAAACCCTGTTACTTTAATACAAACAAAATCCTCCGGTGAACAAACATCATAAATAAAACATGCGGTTATGCAAAAAAACATGGACCAAATAAACAAAGCACTACTGAACGCATGCAAGCACGCACGCACAAAGGCAGATCCAGATCCGAACTGATCCAGATGTACATGGAACAAATTGATACATGATACCCAGAGATTACTGGTTTCACTTCAATTAATTTATGACTTATGATGACTTATGATTTATAAGCCTGTGTGTATTCATCCAATCAACACTCCTGTACAGTTGCATCCAGTATTACACACCAACCATAAAGCCATTTTGTATGTACCATGTCCTGATTTCAGTTTCACAACTTAGGCCTGCTGTAATGTTATGTAGCCTTTCCACAGCCACCCACTAGATGTCAGCCATAGTCTCATAATCACTGATGTTATGAAAATGAACGATGTAATGAAAAATTACAGCACCGTTTAATCTAATGCTGTAATACTTTTTTTTTTTTTTTTTTTTTTTTTTATCTTTCTTTAGGAGACTTTTCCTGTTTCGTTCCTCTGTAATCTAAGTATTTTCTGCAGTGCAATGTTATGTTACACAGATAACCAAGACAGGATATGACAAAGCAAACGTGTTTTCATGTAACTATGGTGTAAAAATATCACGGCATGAAACCAAACAAATAAACCATTGAGCCCACATGCAGAGAGAGAGTGATTTCTTTTGAGCCAATTGCAAAACTCGGGTAGTTTCGGTGCCGCCCTCCAGGCAGCTCCAGTATAAAGACTGTTTCGCAACGCTACTTAAAATAAACGCAGCTCACACACTCCTGCTCAGACTGGACTGACCGGAGGAATATTCAAATCACTGGACATCTGTTTCGTACTGGAATTAAGAGCTTTATTTGAGATGCAAAAATGACTCCGGAGGAAGTCTTTGCGGCCAACATCATCGAGAAAAGGTGAGTTGTTTATTTTTTTTTTTCCGGTTTTCTTTATTCAGTGTCGGGTTTAAGACCTTAGTCCTGCAGCTTTTATGACTAGCTGAGCCATGTGGAAGGAAAATAATGTGCTGGACACAGGAATGGTTATTGTCCTTTGACCTGTACCTGAACTCCTGAGGTTTGACAGCTAAAACACTTCGTGAGTTTGCAATTAATTAAGACTATCTGGGTGGAGTGCAGGTCTGAGACACTGAGTATCAATTTGACAAACCATCTGGAAAAACTGTTGTGTACTTTCTATCTTTTAAAATATTTAATCCGAAAAGGTTCTTTAAAAACACTACACAGGAATAAAGTCATATTCAAAGATCGTGAATATGTGAATTACTCAAATTGTGATTAAAAAAAAATCATATAGAACTTCATAATTAAGCTCACGATTTGCATTTTCCTTTGCATGCATCTTAAACTGAGTTGCACTCTCCTGTGCACAGCCATGGTCTCATTTGTCTCAAAGCTTAAAAGTCAAAATCCTCTTTTCAATCTGTCTCATCCCCATCATATACATACACCTCTCATTGCTAAAATGGATTTAATAGGAGAAATTCATAACTGATGATAGCTTTTTACTTTTACTTACTTACTTCACCTGGACATTGTTTCAAAGAAGGAGCAGATGTTCCTAATATTTTGTACTCTGTGAATAGTGACAGCCAGTGAAATGTATGCAAGTTATGGACCAATTAATTAAAGAACCACAACATATATTTGACTTACAGTAAACCAGTGTTTAATAGCATTTATTTGATTGCAGTATACAGAAGGTACATTATTCTCTCTCTGTGTGTCTGTCAGGATGCAGTCGGTTGGTCTGGCTCTGGAGGAGCTGCTGGTCACGGCTCAGAAGCAGGACTGCCTCACCATGGGGATCTATGAGTCAGCTAAACTTCTGAATGCGTGAGTTGAAACTGCATCCAGCACTTGCTTTTTATGCACTGAAGATCAAATCTGAAAGTCTGTGTGCATTTATGTTCAGTGATAAACATATGGGTCTGATTTCACTTGTGCTACAAATAGAGTTAACATTATGTAATATAGCACACATAATATCAGTTGATCCTATGTCTCTCAAAGGATTGCATAGAGCAGTTTTGGATGCCCCAGCCTACATGTCTGGACCTCCTGACTGTATTTCTATCACTGTTTCTCCGAAGTGTCTAAAGCCTGAAACTGTTCTCTGTTCTCTCCCTGTTCTCCCCCTCAGAGACCCAGACAGTGTGGTTCTGTGTGTTCTTGCGGCGGACGATGAGGACGACGTGGCGCTGCAGATCCACTTCACCCTGCTGCAGTCCTTCTGCTGCGACAACGGCATCACCATCCTGCGCGTCTCGGGGGTTCACCGGCTCCAGCAGTTACTGGCAGGCCTGGACGCCAACAGAAACCAAGAGGAGCACGGAGACCTGCACTGCATGCTGGTCACGGTGAGTTCACTCTGCAGACCGGACATCTCATCTCTAACTGAAAGGCCAAACTGGCAAATTGAGACAACATGTAATTTTGCCCATGGAATAAGACACATGAGGGTGAACCATACACGTGCAGAGACATGACAGATGTATATAATTTTGCATGCAGCAGTTAAACTGGAGCTTCATGCTCTTGGCAGTATCTGACTTTGCATTTTGAGAGAGCCTTTTATTGCACTCTGCTGAGCTATTAACTCCTTGTCTGGTCTTATCAGCTGATATTTGCCTATATGTTGCGGCAATTTATGATGTGCTTTACTGGAGTTTCACTTATGTAATTACTGTGGTTATATTGCTGTATGTTCTTTTCTGCAAACCCTGTCTGCAAACCACATTTTCCTCACAGGACAGTAAAGTTTGAACATGAACTTAATGTTGCTCCTCTCCTCTGCAGAACCCCCAGGCAGATCACTGCAGGCTGCAGGAAGTGGGGACCTACTGCCAGGAGAGCCGACGCCTCGACCAGTGGGTGCCTGAACTGGTCCTGCAGGAACGCTGAAGGGTCCCAGCACACAAAACACACCAACAAACACAGGAGCTATCACAGGGTTCAGACACTGATGAACTGAAGGATCGGTTGTAGCTGACGTGGGGAACAGCCTGTTGTGGACTGGGATGGGCTGTCCTGACTGACGACCACCAGGGACCGAGCAGGAAGGCTTCTCTTTCAGACTGGTGAAGACAGTCGGAGCGTTGCAGAGTGGAGACTGATTTCTGGACTAGTCTAGAAATTTTGTGCAACAGATACACACAGAAAAGCAGGAAAAATAGAAAATAACAAGCTAGCAGGGTACACACTTGTAGATTCCCATCCAGGCCACATTGTTTTAGATTGTCAAGAAACCAAATCTAAACCCCCATATCTGGAGGCTATTTTTGTTTGGTTGCTCATTATGTTAGCTATGTTGACTTTTACATATTAGTCTGTTTCTGCTGTCAGTGTGGTGTGAAATGAATTAATAAATGTAATGCTAACAGGTACCGAACTAGTAATACAAGTGAGTCAGCCGTACCCAAACCAGCACCCGGATGCCCTGTGTGTATCTATGGATCAGAGGGGAATGTTGCATTCATGTAACTATGCTGAGCATTCCTATGTATTCATACACAGTAGAGTCATTGGAAAGAAGGTGTGTGTGGTATGTGTGTGCTTGTGTCTCCCTTTAGAAAAGACAGGGCGTGCAGTATCTGTGTTCTTGAAATTAGTAGCCGGACCTGTGGAGGAATCGTCACCATGGAAACTGAAATGGAAATGATGATCACGTTAAACTCACACAAGCTTTATTGGCATTGCAGGAACATTGCAAAATTGCAGCAGGGGCTCGGAACATGATGTAGTATTCTGGTCAGACGAGGACACTGACTGAGCAACACAATGAACTGGGTTGTCTGATTTGATCAAAAGTCAGCTGTGAAATCTCATTGTAATGCAGAAGAAACCACAGACAATATCTTTGTGCCTTTAGGAGAGAGAATTCAGCGCTGCCTTTTTGATACAATGCTGTAGATCAAGTTAAACTAATATTTACAGTGCTACTCCAGTAATTTATAATTGTAATAATTATTGTATCTGACTGCATTGCACTACAAATGAATTCTCTGTGTTGCTATTTATGGTCTATTTTTGTGCTCTTGTCAACTACGTCAATAAATTATTGCATTGATAATTGAGTACCTGCTTTATCAGTTAAAGAGGTTTCTGCTCCGATTCCAAAACAAAAACCATCATCATGGAACCAGGAACTATAGCTGACTCATGCAGCTTGTGTTTACATTTGGGTTGCAGTAATGGAAAAACTCACGCACTTGGGGCAATGCCTTTGTCAGCCAAAAGGCCCTACAAATCTGCAGTCATGGCTTCCTATTGTTGTAAACATAGGAGAGTCATGCAGAGAAACTGGGGTGGGGACAGAAACTCATTATGTTTCCACAAACAGGCAAAACAAGCTGATGCAGGCCTGCTGTCTTTTTACAAGCCAAAGAGCCCGAGGAAAAAGTATCTGCGGGACAAGTGTAGATGCAGCTTGCCTGTATTTTCAGTGTCAATTAAAACAATATTTCAATCATTGTGAAACTTGGTGGCATACATTTGCATAGATCAAGTTTTGAGTAGCTGCAACATTCTGTTTCTCCCAAGGCATTAGCAATCTTGCTCTGCTGCGTTGCTATGCATTATGTCACATGATACAGCTAAATCTGCAAATGCACGTTCCTGTGCGTTGAGAAGCAATGTGCAAATTACTCTTGGTGTAACCCCACCCATACTATAGTATCTCCACATGATCAGGGAGCAAAACAGTCTGACCCTCTCCCCTCCTTTCACTGCATGTTTTTCTCTCCACCCCACCCTCTGCTCTCACATGGCAGTTCAGCGCTGGCAGCAGAGTGGAGAAGAGAGGGAACATTCAGGCACATGGGCCTCCCATTTGTTTACTATCAGCTGGACAGGGGCGTGACTGCAGAGGGGATTGGCTCAGGCGGTGGCTGTCTAGCTCTCCATTGGCTGTGGTTTATCCACCTTAAATCTGATTGGTTTGGCTTGCCAGTGGGTTGGAGGTCTTTGGTTTGAAACTTGCAGGAGACTCGTGACTGTTCCAGCAGCACTGCAAAGGGCACAGAGACGGCCTGAGACAGAGGAACGATAACAATAACATTCCTGCAGAACGACCTAACTGGGAGGCTTTACCTTACCTTGCTCTTTGTTTACAGTGTTTGGTTCAACACGTTTTTGTCAGGCCCTTTGCATATATGTAAGCTACACACTATGTACCCAGTAGGCTGGCGTGTATATGCATGTGCATTTATGCACCTTTACAGTCAGTAGAGCCAGACACTCCTGTTTGCACGCCACTGCAGCCTTGCAAGAGCTGCCACAGTATAAAAGAAAAATTAGACAACAGCAAAAGCATGCGTTATTATATCATCTTTTTATTAATGTTATCTACTTCTCAATATCATCTTTTTTAACAGCAATATCCACAAAATATTAACAGTGTGCAAGAAAACATGAGTTATGGCACATCAGAGAAGAACAGTTACAAAAAATAGATATATTTTCTTCATAATCAATCAAGGCAAAAAGATACATATACTGTATGCATACACAGGAGATCAGAACACAAAAGATGAGTCTCGGGGAGGGCTCAGAGCCGATTGGGTGATGTTTGATATGAGGTCCAGCAGTGAGGAGCCTCAACTCTCCCCACTTGACCAGAAATGAATTTGACAGGGCTCGTTTTGTTCCATGGAACAACGTCACAACACCAGTGGATTTCCATCTCGAGCCATGTGTTCTGCTTAAGACTGTTCACTCCGTCAATCTGATGCCCCAAGACCAGCATTAACACAATATACGCCACTATAAGGCAAACTAACAACCAACCAATCAGACAAACTGTCAACCAACCAATGACTTTGATTGGCTGTCTCTGATTGTAAGCCCAACCAGCTATGGAATGATTGTAAAAATAAAACAAAAAATAACATCCTTCAGATTTCATCAGGACAACATCAGGAGTGTGTGCGTGTCTTTGTGTGTGTGTGTGTGTGTGTGTGTGTGTGTACACATGTACTTCTGTAAGACCTTTGAACACATAGCACCCTACAGCTGTAACCCTCATGTTTCGACCTCTTTATGTCAACTTTAGCTGCGCTCTGTGGAGAATTACCAACACAACTGCATTTCCTTGGGTTGCCCCTAAACGCTGGCACTGGATCAGTCACTTCCTCATTCCTAAAATGCTTCAGGTTGCTGTTGAGAGAAAAGGAAAGGAAAACCTATCCCAGATCAGTAATTCTGGGTAACTTCCTACCTCCAGTGTCACTGCAGTTTGTACTCAGATCTCAGTAAGGATGCTTAAATATTCTAGAGAAAAGCCAAACATCTATGAAGGCAGTTCTTGGGCTTTTAGGCCACTGAAGGGCCTGACGCTGCCATTTGATTGGATACTCTCGCTTTTTATTTCAGTGAAGCAACAACATTCACCCCTTAGCCCATACCAACTCTAATCATCTCTACCAATACGATGCAATCCCTTTCAGTTTCTAAGGCTTAAACAAGTGATGGAAATAAACTGTAGATAATATACTGGAGCTCAAAGCAGTTTGAGACTCTGCTGCTCCTTTGAGGGAAATTCCCTCTCTTAATATGTGATGATCAAAAACAGCATCCCACACCTCTGCTGAACATTTTTAGGCATGAGAGTACCCCTGTTTTGTTTTGTGCCTCTGCCCCCCAAAATGCACAGCCCTGGACTGATGAACAGAGAGAGAAGAAACTATATCTGCTGCTCTGACTCACACAGCATCACATGACCTCTCCTCCAGTCAGTCACCCTGACCTCGAAATGTAGGGCTGCAGTACTGTAACATTACTACATGACACTCTGCACAGCACTGGAGGCACTGCGTTCGGACTCACACTGTCTCAAACACACAAACACACACACACACACACAAACACTCACTCCTGTCTGTGGCCTTTCTCCAGCTCCAGTTCCTTCAGTAACTGGACTATCAGAGCGGCCTGCTCTCTGTAAGCAAATGCTGCACAGAACAAAGGCAAATAAGAGATGAACACAGGGCTTTGTGTTAGGAACCATTGCCTACACTGCAAAAAAAAATAATTCATGTTAATCTGTGATTTAATCTTGTATTGAGTCTAAAAATCTTATTTTTGTTGAAACAAGTTGAAAAAATCTGCCAGTGGAGTGCCTTATTTCAAGATATTGTCACTTGTTTCAATAAAATTCAGGAAGCAAGTTAAACTGTGTTAGAAAAAGGTAGTATCATCTCACCACAGTGGCAGATTTTTTTTCACTTGTTTTGAGAAAAATAAAAATTTAAGATTACAAGTAACATTAAACATTTTTTTTTTTACAGTGTATCTCCAGTGTCTGTCTTTAACACACTTGCACAGTTGTATGCACAGTCTTACACAACAAGACACAAACAACTGCCTCTCACCACCTCCAAAACTCCTAATTCCCAACAGAAAAGACAGGGTAGCAGAGGAGGCATTCTCACTTAGAGATTAGACAAACCTCCCCGTAACCAAAAGGCCACAGGTTCAATCCCCACAACAGCCAGTTTATGTCTATCAACAGCCATGAGTCGTGTCCAAGTGTCCACGAGCAAGACACTGCTCAGTCACTGTAAGTCACTTTTGATAAGAGTGTCAGCTAAATACCTAAAATGTAAATTTGATAGCACAAACTGCTCCTGTACAACAAACCTGCAGCAGCGTTTTACTGTCTACTATCATTCCTTCAACCTTTGACCCCTGACCACCATCCCCCTCTTTAGCAGACACTTGCATCTAAAAAGCAAGCGTCAACTGCAAGAGAGTGTTTGTGTATGTATGAGTGTGTGTGTGTGTGTGTTGTCCCAGCTGTCTTCTACCCCTCAAAACCAACACTCGAGAGAGAAAGACTTAAAACGACGGTGTAGCGGGATAGATAGGAGGTTGGTTCTTGCCACTGGAATGAGGTCCGATGTTGATTCATCCTCTAAAAGGATATGATCCTAAACATAGCAGGTCTTGTATTCCTATCTTCTATTAAGTGATATATCCTCATCAGGTGTTGTATTCGTATCTGTGGTTATAACCAACCTCTACTACCGCAAGCCTCTCAAACCTGAATGACAAAAAAAAAAAAAAAAATGGAGACAGACAGAATTCTGACTGACAGAACGGAAACGATTACGTAAAGTAGTACTAAAAAAATTGAACATCCACAGAGGGGATTTCGTGTTTAGATTTGTATCTTACAAACACTGTACAGGGTAATACTCAACTGACCAGGTTCCATGGACTCCATAGAAAGAAGAAACTCAAACTAACCCAAAACAGCTACTCTCAACTTATCACTTCTGCACATGTCTGAAAGAAAGTTTATACACTTAGTTCATTTTTCTTAGCTTTATCTTTTTTGTTTTTCCCATCTTCAGTTTTTACAATCAAGTTTGGTTTTTCAGAGAGGAGGAGCGTTGCAGAGGAGAGGTGAGACCAGAAACTGCTCAGCGACGAGAGTCTCTCAACTGGAAACCCCCAAGGAGCCAATGAGCAAAGTCCATTGGGGGGCCACTGGCTCTCACTGATCCAATCCCTGACCAATCAGAGCCCATATTAAAATAAGCTGTTCTACTGGGGAGAATGAAACCTGGCAAAGACTGGTAAAGCCAGGCAAAGTTTAATCTAATCTAATTTAAAACCAGGACTTTTGTGAGATAAAACAGAAAGTCTACTCCTTCTCCATTGTCGAGGCAAACAGAACTGTAGAGTATCCAAAGCAATCCATTTCCTCTGTTTCCCCCTCACTCTGATGCAGGTTAACCTAAAACTGGCAACTGTCTATTAGAAGAACCAAAAGGGACTGGAGAAGGTAGGGAGGGAGGGGGGTGGATTTTAGTTTACTGTTTAATTTAGGTTTTCTCCTCCAGCCTGCATTGCAGACTGCATGATTGGAGGGTGCGGTCAGTCTGTGACCTCGCTCTCTCTCAGGGTAAAGCACAGGGAGGCTTGATGTACAGTAGAAACCTTCATTTAGATTCTAGCAGGTAACAGGGCAGGCGTCGCCCCTGCCGCGGGATCAGATCCCCTCTCATTCTGTTAATGCTAAAGTTTAACGTTGGGCAGAAAGGATCTGATCCCGCATCAGTCAGGGACAACGCCTATGTCAAAAAGTACTGCAAAACAATCAAGAAATGTACAGTATCATCTATCTGTTAAGTAATGCTTCAACAAAATATCAAAACATACATTGAATTCACAAACAAGTATTTCTTAAGAAAAATGCAGTAAACGTCTGGGGTTAATAGCTTGAGTTCTGTGTAGAGCGGTTCACTACGTTCTCCTCATGTCGGCTAGAGGTGGCCTCACCGGTGCAGATCTGAGGTCAGCTTACAAATCGATACCAACCAACGCCAGTCTTAAACTGCAGCGGAAAATAGAAACAGCGACGCTGACCGCAGATCAGCATCCTAGAGGCGACTTTCTATACAGATTGGCACAGCTGGAGTTTTGGCCAAAGGCTGCAGACAGCCATAGTGAAGCCACAGGCAGAAAGACCCGGAGCCAGAGGCAGGAGGTCTGTCGATGTAGGTTTGGGTGGGAACATGCTAGCCCGATAAAGACGAAAGGCTTTAGCCACTTGCTCCAGAGTGAGTAGAACCCACCATGATTTAGCACAGGTGGGTTTGAGGGCAAAGCTCTCTCAGACCTGGTGAAGTTTTACCTCCCACCAAAGAAGCACTTACTGAGCTTAATGGGACACCAGGTCATTTCTGGTATGATTGGCTGGAGTGTCCAATACCCATTTGGTCGCCCACACGCCTCCTCCCACTCCCTGCCTGTATGGCACAGCCGTCCATCCTTTAACCAACAGCCTCATTTCACAACAAAAGGTTGACTCCGCACTTTACTCTAGGACTTACTGTATGTAGGTTCCTACTGATTATTAATGTCCAAATCCCTTTTTTCAAGTTAAGCTGACACTTGTAGTTAATTTACCAGCATATATGAATATTACCAAAGCACCTTGGATCATACTCAGTGATATACTGATCTCAGCCACTGTGAGCACGTGATACCTGCCCCCTAGCTGTGGCTCCGGAGTATGGCGCTTTTCCAGAGTGGCTATTTTGGGAGTGTGTGTGTATGTATGTCTATATGTGTGTGTGTGTGTGTGTGTGTAGACAGCAGGGCCCTGTGAGCTGGTGCAGGGCTAGCCAGTGGGAGTGTGTGTGTGCACGTGTGTGTGTAGTTTGTGTGTTCGAAGAGAAAGAAAGGGGGAGGTCTGAGAATCAATCTATGTACTGTATGTGTCTGTTTGTGTGTGCGTGCATAAATGTTTGTGTGTGCATGTATGTGTATGTACCTAGGTAAGTGTGTATTTATGTGTGTGTGTGTGTGTGTGTCTCAGGGCGGGAGGAGCGGAGCGCGGCTATAGGATGATGCAGGGCTTCTTGTCCTTGAAGGGGTTTTCAGAGGTGGGCACCCCAACCAGCAGGGGGTCGCTACGAGCGTGCTGCTCACAGTAACTCATCAGATCTGCTGCTGCTTTAGACACCTGAGAGGAGCGAGGGATGGAGGGAGGGAGGGAGGGAGGAGAGAAAGAGAGAGAGAGATGAGGAAGGACAGCAGGAGGAGAGAGGGAGGAAGGAGGAAAAAGAATAGGCGGGGAGAAGGGAGGAGAAAGGAGGGTGAGGAAATTAAATGGCGAGGGAACATGGGGAGAGTGATAGAGTGATGAGAGAGAGGAGGGTAAGAGAAAAAGAAATTAGGAGAGGTAAAGAGTAAGCGAAAGAAGGGAGAAAGAGATAGGATGGAGGAGAAATAGAAAAGGTGAGAAAAGGAAGAGGTAGGAGGGATGAGAGAGGAGGGGACAGGAGGGGACAGGAGGAGAGGGGGAAAGATAGAGAAAGAAATAGAGGAGGATGGGGAGGATAGGAAGGTAAGAGGGGCAAAGGGCAGAAGAAAAGGAGAGCAGTCAGAATGGTCAGACACAAATTAATGATCTCAAACACACACACACACACACACACACACACACACACACACACACACACACACACACACACACACACACACACATACACACACACAGTAGTAAACTATCATCATACTGTACCTTAATGCGTTCGATCCCTGCCTCAATCCTCAGCTGTTCCACCAGTTTCCTGGCCTGGGCGATATTATTAGTGGTAGACATACTGATCCATCAGAATACACCAACACAGGAGAAAACTGACAGAGAGAGGGAGAGAGAGAGAGAGAGAGAGAGAGAGAGACAAAGTCCTAAAATGTTTACTATGTAAAGTTAACTATTACTAATGTTACATATTTGTCTGTCTCCTATAATGAATGATTTTGTAATGCTAACAGGCATAAAGATAGACTGGTAACATCACTAGTGAATTAGCTGAATCCCAGATCAATGCAAAAAGTGCTACTGCACAAAAAATGAAATAAAGCAGCAAGTAATCAATCTGGTTTCTGATATAGTCGTTTCAGTGTCTTTGGGTGGCATCTCTCTGTAAGCACAGACCTCATATATGTGCATAATTTTTTTTTTTGGACATCTAAAAATGACCCTTTGTGAAATTTTCTCCAAAGCACTTGCACAGTAGTGTGCATTATAAAGCAGTTCTACTCATACTTACAAAATTAAGTAGTTTAATAGTACTATAATAGTGATATTTTCGATGAAATGGTGAAAACTGATATTGATTTGGATACATTTTTGAGTTTACCAGCGTAAATACAGTATACTGTATATATCTTGCATTGATTTTTGAGTTGAATTGCCCTTTAATTCATCAATAGCTCCACTCAGGTGACTGTGTGGCCCCAGTTGTAGAGTTATAGCACCACTATGAGGTGATTACACGGTGGTGCAACTAATAATACATGATAGATTCATTGAGATATGGTTTGTTGTTCAAAATTTAGTTTACCAAATATGCATAATGTGTTATGCACAATATAACTAGGAATGGAGCTAAATATTAAATAACTTCTGTATGTATGTTTTTTTATTTAGTAGTTTATTTGTGCAGTTAACATAATTACACGTCACAACTGAAATATAAAAGATGTGTGCACATGGAGTGCTAATTTCCAACCTTAGTCTTTTGAATTTCAAAAATAGTCAACATTATACATCATCACAATTGCACAATATCACATAATGTATATCACAACACAACAAACAAGAGATTCAGAAATGCATTTATAATCTAAATCTATAAACTAAACACAATGTATTTGTGATTATCAGATCATGTCTGTCATTCATGCTAAACGTAAATAATCTTTCATTATGTAATACACACACACACACACACACACACACACACACATATAGACAAACAAACACATTAATATACTGTATATAGAGAGCATTACCTGACTGATGGTGTGCAGATAGCTGTCTGCTCCGTGTGTCTGAACACAAGTGTGACTGGATGGAGAGGAGATGTGTGTTGGTTGGACAGAAGTTACCAAGTCACAACAGCAGAGCTGAGGAGGAGCTGAGCTCACATCGGCTTGTCTCTGTCTCTGTGTAAAGCAGCACAGGTGAGTTGAACAGGTAAGTTACTGGCTACTGACAGCAGAGAGACATATATCATAAAGCCAGGTTACCCACAGCTGGGACTTGACTTACATATTATACCTTTCAAAATGTTTGTTTCTGTACCATTTACAGTTGTGGATACCAGGGGATCTAAAATGTTTTCATGTCATGGACCCCCAAATAGACACATATCAGACCGTGGACCCCCATTAGATTTGGGAAGATCTTTGTTGTAGTTGATTTAGTATTGAACTGTACGACTGTACATGGGGAGATAATATCAATGAGAGTGAAACTGAAACAGACCTAAATCAGAATGACATCAAACTATTTCTCATTTTACTGAGGGCCCGCTGAAATCGCCTCAAGGCCCCTGGGGATCCCGGGCCACACTTTGAGAACCACCAATGCACAGTAGCCTATAAAACCTATGATAGCCATGTGTATACATCCTCTAGTTGAGGTAACTTCTAGTGACTTAAATCAGAAGGACGTCAAACTATTTCTCATTTTGCTGAGGACACGCTGAAATCACCTCAAGGCCCCCTCAGGGTCTCGGACCACACTTTGAGAACCGTGTATACCAGCTCAGTTGTGCTGAAGATAACACTATTATGTATTCACATTTCAACACAAGACAAAAAAAGCATGCAAGCATTCTGTGATTATGAGGGTGAAATCTGCTACTGTGCCAAACTGTCATCATCCGTGAAGCTATTACAGTATCTGTCACCACTGCTTCATTACTTCACAAGGTATTACCAGCAGTAATATCACTTAATTGCTCAGATGAAGGGAAATTCCTTTATCACTGATTCACCACAAGTGATACCACAAGTCCTTATAACTGCATTCTCTTTCAACTCCAAAAAAGAAATGACAGTTTAAAACCTCTCTACCCCTCTGTTTTTTTCTTTTACACTCTCCTTCTCTCAGAAAAGTACAGCATGGAAGAAGTTCGCCCTTCCACAGTGCATACCAGCAGCACACGCACCTACAAGTATTATGTGATCAAAACACAACCTACTCTCTACATGCTATAAGCGTTTTATGGCTGTGTCTCTCACTGTGTCTCTCTGTCTCTGTCTCTCGCCCTCTCTCTCTCCCGGGAGGAGAGTCCTGCTTTAATTACTCCTGCTGTGGAGTAGCTCAGAGATTCATGTCTGTAATTAGGGCTTTTGTGTGTGTGTGTGTGTGTGTGTGTGTGTGTGTGTGTGTGTGTGTGTGTGTGTGTGTGTGTGCGTGTGTGCGTCCGTGCGTGTGTGTGTGTGTGTGTGTGTGTGTGTGTGTGTGTGTGAGAGAGAGAGAGAGAGAGAGAGAAATGAAGAAAGACAGTGATAGAGACTTCCATTATTATGCCTGATGAAATTCTCTCTCTCTCTCTCGCTCTCTCTCTCTCTCTCTCTCTCTCCACACACACACACACACACACACACATTTGTATTACTATACTTGGGAGGACCCTCATTCCCAAACCCCTAACCTTAACCCTTACCCTAACCTTAATTTAATCATAATTCAAACCTTAATCCTAAACGCAAACCCAAGTCCTAACACTAAACTAAACTAACCTTAACTTTGAACCGTACCTTAACTCTAAATCTAATCCTAATCCTAAACTTAACCCTAAACCCAAATCCTAACCCTAACACTAACCCCTTGAAGAAGTAAGGATCGACAAAATGCCCTCACTTTTAAAGAATTTCTTCATCTAGTGTGAACATTTGGCCCTCATAAGTACAGAAATACAAGACTGAACATACACACACACACATACATACATACATACACACCTTTGCCATCACAACATATCTATTTCTCCCCTTCATCTGTCAAGGTTCGTGGAGAGTCACTAAGTTTCCTTCCTGAGAGTCACCTCACCTGCAGCATCACTGACAGCCAACAGAAGAACATATAGAAATATACATATGACCAGTTTTGATCCACAATGAAATATCTACCATTTGATAAAAGTGAGACCTACTCTTAAAAAAAAACCCAATTGATAGCACAAGCTCAAAACAAAATGATGATACTTATAACTTGCATCCTTTGTTACCACTTTTCTTTTACAAACTGGATCCTTTGCATTTTAGAGATTACAATAACCAACTTCACATTATGGTTTTGTTCAGAAATATATATAGTGCTTTGGACGTATAACTCTTCATATTCTCACATATATGCATAAGCTATCAAACGAGGCTCTAACTCACAAGGACTGTATACCTTTAAGAAAAATATTACCGAAAATACTTTTTTTTTTTTTTTTAACATTTGGGGGTATTATAAGCCTAGTGCGTTTGATTTCTTCAGCCTGTTGATTTTTCAAACTTTCTGCTATGGCGCATTCCGGGCTGGAATGGAAGGAAGGTGTAGCCTGAAAGCAGCACAAGCATGAATCCATGCCACCTTTATAGTCACAAATCTCTCTACTTGCACGCCACCACATTAATGGATTTTCTTGAAAACCGAAACAGAGAAACCAAAAAAAAAAACCCTTGCTGCCCATTTGCCTGGCCTGGGCAAAAAACATCACCAGAGATGGAGAGGCCAGGCCAGCGATTCAAGAGCCGCTCTCTCATCCACAAGACGCGCAAAAATGCATCAATCCCTATTGATCCTAAAAGCTGTTCGGCACTGATCGGGGTAGATACTGTAGGCCTACAGTACGTAGCCATGTCCTCCGCTATAGGCCCTGTTCGCTGCTCTACCGTGTGAAAACACAATGCGGGCATTTTGATGGATAGAACAGCATGTCCTCTCTCTCCCATGGCTATCTACACACCACACACACGCGCACATACACACACGCATACATACACACGGACGCACACATAGACGCGCAAGCACAAGCAGACCCTGTGCACACACATTAAAGCCAGAGATATTTCCCAAAGTGTAGACCAGACTAGACCGCTTCAGGTCTGCAAATAGGCCCTGATTGTTAGCTGTGGGAGCAGGGTGGTGACATGTTTTTAGGGAGGCAGGCTCCAGCAGCCAATATAAACCCCATCCAGCGACAATGGGTACAAGACTGGAGCGCATGCCTTTATGTTCCGCTATTATGCAAATTGAACAGCATATAAGGCCTACTTCAGTGTAAAATCCAGAGGTTTGGACGCTGCCGATATTGTGGCTTGTGCGTCCTCAGAGTCCAGCCGAGCCGTAGGAAATCTTCCACTGACCCTGTCCCCGGTCCTCCCCACCCTCTCTGCCGGCAAAGGGTTGGGGAAATCCGGATTCGTGACACCGATGAAGCCCTCTCAGCTGCAGCCGCCCTCGGTGACGAAAACCCGGGGTTGCAGAGGCGCACAGACGCGTTACAATTATTATACACAGAGAAAAAACCCCCCGAATATCTCCAAACTCACCTCCGAATGCGCTGTATTGGTGATTTAAAGGGCCAGATCCGCTGGTTTCTCACCCTCTCTGCTCGTTCACTCCCCGTCTTTACCGAGCCAAACGCCTCCCCCTCCGTTACCAGTGTCTGTCCACTCCTCTATCCCCCCTCCTTCCCTTCCTCCCTCTCTCCCTCCCTCCTTCCCTCCGATCTGGTGACAGCAGCTTTAACCCAGGGGCTCCCAAACATTTTCATTTCAAGGACCTTCAAATAGATCCTCAACAGACTATATACAGACCCCCCATTTCGTAAGAATGCATCCCCCCCATCTGAGAAGACTGTTGTGTTTGGTTATGATTTAGTAGCTATTGCATAACTGTCTGTACTGTAGGTGGGCTGAACAGTCATTATACATCTTTGTACATTCTCCCATTGTGTTTGGTGATTTAAATTTAACTAATGCTCATTTTGCTTCATTCTGACCCCCCCCAAGACTCCCTCCAGGCCCTCGAACACCAGTTTGGGATCCACTGACCCAGGTGTTTTTTGGGGGATAAGTGTAGCCCATATTCTCTGGTGTGGATTGGGTTGCGCTAATATAACTGATAGCCTTTATACAATGAAAATAAATGTTTAAAATGCTGTCTCTTATACCTGTTCTCATTGTGCCAACTTGTCATTTAAAATGACAGTGAAATTAGACTATTCATTTTGTTGGGGATCCCCTGGAAACCCCTCCAGGGCCCCTGGAGGTCCCCGCACTTTGGGAACCACTGGCCAACTTGAAACCTGAAATTCACTCTAGGATATAGGATATTTCTGGAAAATGAATGGATCCTTTTCGCTGCAGACTTGTATGGCAATATGGCTAAGTGGCTGTATATTCCTACCAGCTAATCCAAGGTCTTATCTCTTTATCCCCGTATTGTAATCTGGTGGCTGTTCGCTCAGATCCCGTGTAAATAATCACATGTACTTCAGAATATACTGTGTTTCACAAAACTAAATTTTACCAATAGATGACACTCATTCGAAATATTTTAAGTGGCCAGACTAGCCTAGGAGAGGAAATACATGCAGATACAGCATATGTTGTCAACAGCGCATAGAAAGAAAATGTATTTCCAGTGTTTTCAAATACAATCATCATCAAATTCATCACATGTCAAATGTATACATCTGCCTCATATAGAGCTGCAGCCCCTGTTGCACAACCCACATCTAAATTGTCTCTCAGATGAACTCATCTGCTTCTCTTCATCTACATCTCCTAGTTTGTGATTGGTATAGATAAGGTAAATCAATAAAGGATAGTAGCTTTTTCCCTGGATTCACCTCATCTATTTCATGAAAAGAGTTAAATGTTCCTTATTATGGGTAGAATAAAGTACGCTGTCCTGTCTATCTCTACTGATGTAAAACGAAATTACATAATCTCAGTTCCACCTACAATTCCCATAATAATCCTATAATTCCATAATTTAACATCTTCCTATTTAAATCTACCTCCAGGACGCATGTCATAGTCTTGACATGCACATCTGGATCTGTACCATGCAGTAAAATGACACTGTACTTCATGAATCCACTACACTGCACCGCCACACGGTGGCGCCAGTGCCCAGCCGGTAGTGTTGTCTCCTCCTGGGAGGTGTAGGCCGCTCCTTCTATTCCTGGCAGGCCCGCTGCAAACACGCATCCTCCGTTTCCACCGAGCTCTCCTCCACTCCTCCACACACACAG